>NW_025726148.1:0-132500 GCF_021461395.2 Schistocerca americana | reverse complement strand
AGTATACATAGGCATGACATGCAGGAATTTTGAAACAAGATACAAAGAACATATCAGATGTTGGAAGTATGAAACAAACCATTCCACATTTGCAGAGCATTTAAAACACTACAACCATCATCCTACAAACATGGAACAAGAGATGAAAATAATGAGAATAAGCAACCATGACAAACATCTTATACAAATGCAAGAGAACTTCCACATCCAGAAAGCCATAGCAGAAAACAAACATGTGATAAATGAACAAACACACATCAGCACAGGCTCCTTACTACACTACATAAAGGAAATGATGACATAAAAAAAAGTATATAACACCAAAATACACACACACACACACACACACACACACACACACAAACCCTCCCAAAAAAAAAAAAAAAATAAAAAAAATTGCATAACACCAAAATACAGACAGACACACATACACAGCACAAATATATATATATCACACCAAGACACACACACACATACACAGGACATAAACAAAAATAAATAATTAAATACAATAAAATAAAATAAAATAATATGACACCAAAAAACACACACACACACACACACACACACACACACACAAGCGCACACACAAATGCATACACGAACAGACCACTGATACTTCGATAGTTACACTCGTAAGTTTGGCAGTAATATTCTATCTTTGGCAAAAACATTTTACAGTCGGCAACAGAAACCAAAACATTGCATTAAAAAAAGCGTTCAGTGCATAGAGCTGTGGAATGCAGAAAAAACAGCAAATTGGCGCTCATAGGAAGAAGAACAAGCCCAAAAATGCAACAGGAGCGTAATATGTAAGAAACTGTCTACGCAACCTGTAAGTACAGTTCAAAACATTACTACTTAATAGGAAATACCAACCACCAGAACCGTTTATAACCTATAGGCACAGTGACAAAAAATGTAAATAAAATAGCTAACATATGTACATATTACAGGCAACTGATGATGCCTTGCAGAAAATAAAGGCGAAACGCGTATGGCACTAAAATTGTGTTTTATTCAGTTGCTGTCAGACGGTCCATAGGTGAAAATCATCAACATACCGTAGTATTTTCTTTTGGGATACGAGTATCTCCACTCCGTTGCACTATTCCTTCTTTACAGCATCCCTCGCTCCCTCAGATTGACGAACTAACACAGATATTGCGTCGCTATGAAATACTATGGGTTCTATGACTTCTCCTTCTATATCGAGAAATGTTTCTATGGAAACGACAGGTTTTTCTTTCGGGATACGAGTATCTCCTTTCCGATGCGCTATTCCTTCTTTACTGCATCCCTGGCTCCCTCACATTGACGAATTAACACAGATATTGTGACACTATGGTATAATATGTGTTCTATGACTTCTCCTTCTAAATCGAGTAACGTTTACATGGAAACGACAGGATTTTCTTTTGAGATACGTCTATCTCCTTTCCTATGCACTAGTCCTTCTTTACTGCATCCCTGGCTCCCTCACATTCACGAATAAACACAGTAATTGCGACTCCATGCAATACTATGTGTTCTATGTCTTCTCCTTCTAAATCGAGTAACGTTTCTAAGGAAACGACAGGATTTTCTCATGGGATACGAGTATCTCCTTTCCGATGAACTATTCCCTCTTTACTGCATCCCTCGCTCCTTCACATTGTTGAATTAACATAGAATTTGCGTCGCTATGAAATACTATGGGTTCTATGATATCTCCTTAAAAATCGAGTTACATTTCTATGGAAACGACAGAATTTTCTTTTGGGATACGAGTATCTCCTTTCCGATGCACTATTCCTCCTCTACGGCATCCCTCAATCCCTCACATTCACGAATTAACACTAAAATTGCGTCGCTATCAAATACTATGTGTTCTATGGCTTCTCCTTCTAAATCGAGTAACGTTTCTATGGAAACGACAGGATTTTCTTTTGGGATACGACTATCTCCTTTCCGATGCACTATTCCTACTTTACTGATTGCCTCGTTCCCTAACATTGACGAATAAGCACAGAAAATGCGTCGCTATGAAATACTATGGGTTCATTGACTTCTCCTTCTAAATCGAGTAACGTTTCTATGGAAACGACAGGATTTTCTTTTGGGATACGACTATCTCCTTTCCGATGCACTATTCCTTCCTGACTCCATCCCTGTCTCCATCACATTGACGAATTAACACAGAAATTGCGACGCTATGGAATACTATGTGCTCTATGACATCTCCTTCTAAATCGAATATCGATTCTATGGAAAGGACAGGATTTTCTTATTGGATCCGAGTACCTCCTTTCCGATGCACAATTCCTTCTTTATTGCATCCCTCGCACCATCACATTGGCGAATTAACACAGAGATTGCGTCCCTATGAAATACTATGGGTTCTATAACTTCTCTTTCTAAATCGAGTAACGTTTCTATTGAAAAGACAGGATTTTCTTATGGGATACGAGAATCTCCTTTCCGATGCACTATTCCCTCGTTACTGCATCTCGCGCTCACTCACATTGACGAATTAACACAGAAATTGCGTCGCTATGAAATACTATGTGTTCCATGACTTCTCATTCTAAATCGAGTAACGTTTCTATGGAAACGACAGGATTTTCTTTTATGTTACGAGTACCTCCTTTCCGATGCACTATTAGTTCTTTACTGCATCCCTCGCTCCCTCACATTGACGAATAAGCAGAGAAATTGCGTCGCCATGTCATACTATGGGTTCTATGACATCTCCTTCTAAATCGAGTAACGTTTCCATGGAGACGACTGGATTTTCTTTTGGGATAGGAGTATCTCCTTTCCGATGCACTATTCCTTCTTTACTGCATCCCTCGCTCCCTCACATTGACGAATTAACACAGATATTGTGTCGCTATGAAATACTATGGGTTCTGTGATTTCTCCCTCTAAATCGAGTAACGTTTCCATGGTAACGACAGGATTTTCTTTTGGGATACGAGTATCTCCTTTCCGATGCACTATTCCTACTTTAATGCATCCCTCGTTACCTCACATTGAAGAATTAACACAGAAATTGCGTCAGTATGAAATACTACGGGTTCTATGACTTCTCCTTCTAAATCGAGTAACGTTTCTATGGAAACGACAGGATTTTCTTTTGGTGTACTGGTATACGAGTATCTCCTTTCCGATGCACTATTCCTTCTATCCTGCATCCCTCGCTCCCTCACATTGACGAATTAACACACAAATTGCGTCGCTATGAAATACTATGTGTTCTATGACTTCTCCTTCTGAATCGAGTAACGTTCCTATGGAAACGACAGGATTATCTTTTGGGATACGTCTATCTCCTTTCCGATGCACTAGTCCTTCTTTACTGCATCCCTGGCTCCCTCACTTTCACGAATTAACACAGAAATTGCGACTTCGTGGAATACTATGTGTTCTATGACTTCTCCTTCTAAATCGAGTAACGTTTCTAAGGAAACGACAGGATTTTCTTATGGGATACGAGTATCTTTTTCCGATGCACTATTCCTTCTTTACTGCATCCCTCGCTCCTTCACATTGTTGAATTAACATAGAATTTGCGTCGCTATGAAATATTATGGGTTCCTTGATTTCTCCTTAAAAATCGAGTTACGTTTCTATGGAAACGACAGAATTTTCTTTTGGGATACGAGTATCTCCTTTCCGATGCACTATTCCTCCTCTACTGCATCCCTCGATCCCTCACATTCACGAATTAACACTGAAATTGCGTCGCTATGAAATACTATGGGTTCTATTACTTCTCTATCTAAATCGAGTAACGTTTCTATTGAAACGACATAATTTTCTTTTGGGATACGAGTATCTCTTTTCCGATGCACTATTCCCTCTATACTGCATCTCTCGCTCACTCACATTGACGAATTAACACAGAAATTGCGTAGCTATGAAATACTATGGGTTCCATGACTTCTCCTTCTAAATCGAGTAACGTTTCTATGGAAACGACAGGATTTTCTTTTTGTATACTGGTATACGAGTATCTCCTTTCCGATGCACTATTTCTCTATCCTGCATCCCTCGCTCCCTCACATTGACGAATTAACACATAAATTGCGACGCTATGAAATACTATGTGTTCTACGACTTCTCCTTCTAAATCGAGTAACGTTTCTAAGGAAACGACAGGATTTTCTTATGGCATACGAGTATCTCCGATGCACTATTCCTTCTTTACTGCATCCCTCGCTCCCTCACATTGACGAATTAACACTGATATTGCGTCGCTATGAAATACTATGTGTTCTATAACTTCTCCTTCGAAATCGAGTAACGTTTCCTTAGCAACGACAGGATTTTCTTTTGGGATACGAGTATCTCCTTTCCGATGCATTATTTCTTCTTTACTGCATCCCTCGCTCCCTCACATTGACGAATTAACAATGAAATTGTGTCTCTATGAAATACTATGGATTCTATGACTTCTCCTTCTAAATCGAGTAACGTTTCTTTGGAAACGACAGGATTTTCCTTTGAGATACGGGTATCTCCTTTCCGACGCACTATTCCTACTTTACTGCATCCCTCGTTCCCTAACATTGACGAATACGCTCAGAAATTGCGTCGCTATGAAATCCGATGGATTCTATGACTTCTCCTTCTAAATCTAGTAACGTTTCCATGGAAACGACAAGATTTTCGTTTGGGATACGTCTATCTCCTTTCCGATGCACTAGTCCTTCTTTACTCCATCCCTGGCTCCCTCAGATTCACGAACTAACACAGAAATTGCGACTCCATGGAATACTATGCGCTCTATGACTTCTCCTTCTAAATCGAGTAACGTTTCTATGGAAACGACAGGTTTTTCTTTTGGTATACTGGTATACGAGTATCTCCATTCCGATGCACTATTCCTCTATCCTGCATCCCTCGTTCCCTCACATTGACGAATTAACACATAAATTGCCACGCAATGAAATACTATGTGTTCCATGACTTCTCCTTCTAAATCGAGTAACGTTCCTATGCAAACGACAGGATTTTCTTTTGGGATACGTCTATCTCCTTTCCGATGCAGTAGTCCTTCTTTACTGCATCCCTGGCTCCCTCAGATTCACGAATTAACACAGAATTTGCGACTCCATGGAATACTATGTGCTCTATGACTTCTCCTTCTAAATTGAGTAACGTTTCTAAGGAAACGTCAGGATTTTCTTATGGGATACGAGTATCTCCTTTCCGATGCACTATTCCTTCTTTACTGCATCCCTCGCTTCCTCACATTGACGAATTAACACTGATATTGCGTCGCTATGAAATACTATGTGTTCTATAACTTCTCCTTCTAAATCGAGTAACGTTTCTATGGAAACGACCGGATTTTCCTTTGAGATACGGGTATCTCCTTTCCGATGCACTATTCCTACTTTACTGCATCCCTCGTTCCCTAAGATTGACGAATAAGCTCAGAAATTGCGTCGCTATGAAATCCGATTGATTCTATGTCTTCTCCTTCTAAATCGAGTAACGTTTCTATGGAAACGACAGGATTTTCATTTGGGATACGTCTATCTCCTTTACGATGCACTATTCCTTCTTTATTGCATCCCTCGCACTCTCACATTGACGAATTATTCCAGAGATTGCGTCGAAATGAAATACAATGGGTTCTATAACTTCTCTTCCTAAATCGTAAAACGTTTCTATGGAAACGACAGGATTCTCGTTTGGGATACGTCTATCTCCTTTCCGATGCACTATTCCTTCTTTACTGCATCCCTGGCACCCTCACATTCACGGATTAACACAGATATTGCCTCTCTAGGAATTACTACGGGTTCTATGACTTCTCCTTCTAAATCGAGTAACGTTTCCATGGAGACGACTGGATTTTCTTTTGGGATACGAGTATCTACTTTCCGATGCACTATTCCTTCTTTACTGCCTCCCTCGCTCCCTCACATTGACGAATTAATACAGAAATTGCGTCGCTATGAAATACTATGGGTTCTATGATTTCTCCCCCTAAATCGAGTAACATTTCTATGGTAACGACAGGATTTCCTTTTGGGATACGAGTATCTCCTTTCCGATGCACTATTCCTTCGTTAATGCATCCCTCGCTACCTCACATTGCCGAATTAACACAGAAATTGCGTCGCTATGAAATACTATGTGTTCTATGACTTCTCCTTCTAAATCGAGTAACATTCCTATGGAAACGATAGGATTATCTTTTGGGATACGTCTATCTCCTTTCCGATGCACTAGTCCTTCTTTACTGTATCCCTGGCTCCCTCACATTCACGAAATAACACAGAAATTGCGACTCCACTGAATACTATGTGTTCTATGGCTTCTCCTTCTAAATCGAGTAACGTTTCTTAGGAAACGACAGGATTTTCTTATGGGATACGAGAATCTCCCTTCCGATGCACTATTCCCTCTTAACGGTATCCTTTGCTCCCTCACATTAACAAATTAACTCAGAATTTGTGTCGCTCTGAAATACCATTGGTTCTATCACATCTCCTTCTAAATCGAGTAACGTTTCAACGGAAACAAAAGGATTTTCTTTTGGGATACGAGTATCTCCACTCCGCTGCACTATTCCTTCTTTACTGCATACCTCGCTCCCTCAGATTGACGAATTAACACAGAAATGGCGTCGCTATGACATACTATGTATTCTAGACTTCTCCTTCTAAATCGAGTAACGTTTCTATTGAAACGACAGGTTATTCTTTGGTATACGAGTCTCTCCTTTCCGATGCACTATACCTTCTTTACTGCATCCCTAGCTCCATCACATTGACGAATAAACAATGAAATTGCGTCTCTATGAAATACTATGGGATCTATGACTTCTCCTTCTAAATCGAGTAACGTTTCTATGGAAACCACACAATTTTCTTTTGGGATACGAGTATCTCCTTTCCGATGCACTATTCCTCCTCTACTGCATCCCTCGATCACTCACATTGACGAATTAACAACGAAATTGCGTCCTTATGAAATACTATGTGTTCTATGACTTCTCCTTCTAAATCGAGTAACGTTTCTATGGAAGCGACAGGATTTTACTTTGAGATACGAGTATCTCCTTACCGATGCACTATTCCAACTTTACTGATTGCCTCGTTCCCTAACATTGACGAATAAGCACAAAAAAAGCGTCGCTATGAAATCGTATGGATTCTATGACTTCTCCTTCTAAATCGAGTAACGTCTCTATGGAAACGACAGGATTTTCCATGGGATACGACTATCTCCTTTCCGATGCACTATTCCTTCCTTACTCCATCCCTGGCTCCATCACATTGACGAATTAACACAGAAATTGCGACGCTATGGAATACTACGTGCTCTATGCCTTCTCCATCTCAATCGAATATCGATTCTATGGAAAGGACAGGATTTGCTTATCGGATCCGAGTATCTCCTTTACGATGGACTATCCATTCTTTATTGCATTCCTCGCTAGCTCACATTGACGAATTAACACAGAGATTGCGTCGCTACGAAATACTATGGGTTCTATAACTTCTCTTTCTAAATCGAGTAACGTTTCTATTGAAACGACAGGATTTTGTTTTGGGATACGAGTATCTCCTTTCCGATGCACTATTCCCTGTTTACTGCATCTCTCGCTTACTCACATTGACGAATTAACACAGAAATTGCGTCGCTATGAAATACTATGGGTTCCATGTCTTCTCCTTCTAAATCGAGTAACGTTTCTATGGAAACGACAGGTTTTTCTTTTATGTTACGAGTATCTCCATTCCGATGCACTATTCCCTTTTTACTGCATCCCTAGCTCGATAACATTGACGAATTAACGCAGAAATTACTTCGCTATCAAATACTATGGGTTCCATGACTTCTCCTTCTAAATCGAGTAACGTTTCTATGGAAACGACAGGATTTTCTTTTGGTATACTGGTATACGAGTTTCTCCTTTCCGATGCACTATTCCTCTATCCTGCATCCCTCGCTCCCTCACATTGACGAATTAACACTCATATTGCGTCGCTATGAAATACTATGTGTTCTATAACTTCTCCTTCTAAATCGAGTAACGTTTCTATTGAAACGACAGGTTTTTCTTTCGGGATACGTGTATCTCCTTCCCGATGCCCTATTCATTCTTTACTTCATCCCTCGCTCCCTCACATTGACGAATTAACACAGAAGTTGCCTCTCTAGGAATTACTACGGGTTCTATGACTTTTCCTTCTAAATCGAATGACGTTTCCATGGTAACGACAGGATTTTCTTTTGGGATACGTCTATCTCCTTTCCGATGCACTAGTCCTTCTTTACTGCATCCTTGGCTCCCTCACATTCACGAATTAACACAGAAATTGCGACTCCATGGAATACTATGTGTTCTATGATTTCTCCTTCTAAATCGAGTAACGTTTCTAAGGAAACGACAGGATTTTCTTTTGGGATACGTTTATCTCCTTTCCGATGCACTGGTCCTTCTTCACTGCATCATTCGCTCCCTCAGATTGACGAATTAACACAGATATTGCGTCGCTATGAATTACTATGGGTTCTATGACTTCCCCTTCTATATCGAGAAACGTTTCTGTGGAAACGACAGGTTTTTCTTTCGGGATACGTGTATCTCCTTTCCGATGCGCTATTCCTTCTTTACTGCATCCCTGGCTCCCTCACATTGACGAATTAACACAGGTATTGTGACGCTATGGTAAAATATGTGTTCTATGACTTCTCCTTCTAAATCGAGTAACGTTTCTATGGAAACGACAGGATTTTCGTTTTGGATACGAGTATCTCCTTTCCGATGCATTATTCCCTCTATCCTGCAGCCCTCGCTCTCTCACATTGATGAATTAACACAGAAATTGCGTCAGTATGAAATACTATGGGTTCTATGACTTGTCCTTAAAAATCGAGTCACGTTTCTATGGAAACGACAGAATTTTCTGATGGGATACGAGTACCTCTTTTCCGATGCACTATTCCTCCTCTACTGCATCCCTCGATCCCTCACATTCACGAATTAACACTGAAATTGCGTCGCTATGAAATACTATGTGTTCTATAACTGCTCCTTCTAAATCGAGTAACGTTTCTATTGAAGCGACAGGTTATTCATTTGGGATACGAGTATCTCCTTTCCCATGCACTATAACTTCTTTACTGCTTTCGTCGCTCCCTCAAATTGACGAATTAACAGTGAAATTGCGTCTCTATGAAATACTATGGGTTCTATGACTTCTCCTTCTAAATCGAGTAACGTTTCTATGGAAACGACAGGATTTTCTTTTGGGATACGACTATCTCCTTTCCGATGCACTATTCCTACGTTACTGATTGCCTCGTTCCACAACATTGACGAATAAGCACAGAAAATGCGTCGCTATGAAATCCTATGGGTTCCATGAATTCTCCTTCTAAATCGAGTAACGTTTCTATGGAAACGACAGGATTTTCTTTAGGGATACGACTATCTCCTTTCTGATGCACTATTCCTTCCTGACGCCATCCCTGTCTCCATCACATTGACGAATTAAAACAGAAATTGCGACGCTATGGAAGACTATGTGCTCTATGACTTCTCCTTCTAAATCGAATATCGATTCTCTGGAAAGGGCAGGATTTTCTTATTGGATCCGGGTATCTCCTTTCCGATACACTATTCCTTCTTTATTGCATCCCTCGCACCATCACACTGGCGAATTAGCACAGAGATTGCGTCCCTATGAAATACTATGGGTTCTATGATTTCTCCTTATAAATCGAGTTACGTTTCAATGGAAACGACTAAATTTTCTTTTGGGATACGAGTATCTCCTTTCCGATGCACTATTCCTCCACTACCGCATTCCTCGATCCCTAACATTGACGAATTAACACTGAAATTGCGTCATTATGAAATACTGTGTGTTCTATGACTTCTCCTTCTAAATCGAGTAACGTTTCAATGGAAACGACAGGATTTTACTTTGAGATACGAGTATCTCCTTACCGATGCACTATTCCTACTTTACTGATTGCCTCGATCCCTAACATTGACGGATAAGCACAGAAAAAGCGTCGCTATGAAACCCTATGGGTTCTATGACTTCTCCTTTTAAATCGAGTAACGTTTCTATGGAAACGACAGGATTTTCTTTTGGGATACGACTATCTCCTTTCCGATGCACTATTCCTTCCTTACTCCATCCCTGGCTCCATCACATTGACGAATTAACACAGAAATTGCGACGCTATGGAATACTATGTGCTATATGACTTCTCCTTCTAAATCGAATATCGATTCTATGGAAATTACAGGATTTTCTTATCGGATCCGGGTATCTCCTTTCCGATGCACTATTCCGTCTTTATTGCATCCCTCTCACCCTCACATTGACGAATTAACACAGAGATTGCTTCGCTATGAAATACTATGGGTTCTATAACTTCTCTTTCTAAATCGAGTAACGTTTCTATTGAAACGACAGGATTTTCTTTTGGGATACGAGTACCTCTTTTCCGATGCACTATTCCCTCTTTACTGCATCTCCCGCTCACTCACATTGACGAAATAACACAGAAATTGCGTCGCTACGAAATACTATGGGTTTCATGACTTCTCCTTCTAAATCGAGTAACGTTTCTATGGAAACGACAGGATTTTCTTTTGGTATACTGGTATACGAGTTTCTCCTTTCCGATGCACTATTCCTCTATCCTGCATCCCTCGCTCCCTCACATTGACGAATTAACACTCATATTGCGTCGCTATGAAATACTATGTGTTCTATAACTTCTCCTTCTAAATCGAGTAACGTTTCTATTGAAACGACAGGTTTTTCCTTTCGGATACGAGTATCTCCTTTCCGATGCATTATTTCTTCTTTACTGCATCCCTCGCACCCTCACATTGACGAATTAACAATGAAATTGCGTCTCTATGAAGTAATATGGATTCTATGACTTCTCCTTCTAAATCGAGTTACGTTTCTATGGAAACGACAGGATTTTCCTTTGAGATACGGGTATCTCCTTTCCGATGCACTATTCCTACTTTACTGCATCCCTCGTTCCCTAACATTGACGAATAAGCTCAGAAATTGCGTCGCTATGAAGTCCGATGCATTCTATGTCTTCTCCTTCTAACTCGAGTAACGTTTCTATGGAAACGGCAGGATTTTCGTTTGGGATACGACTATCTCCTTTCCGATGCACTATTCCTTCTTTACTGCGTACCTGGCTCCCTCACATTTACGAATTAACACAGAAATTGCGACTCCATGGAATACTATGTGTTCTATGACTTCTCCCTCTAAATCGAGTTACGTTTGTAAGGAAACGAGAGGATTTTCCTATGGGATGCGTCTACCTCCTTTACGATGCACTATTCCTTCTTTATTGCATCCCTCGCACTCTCACATGGACGAATTAACCCAGAGATAGCGTCGAAATGAAATACTATGGGTTCTATAACTTCTCTTTCTAAATCGAGTAACGTTTCTATTGAAACGACAGGATTTTCTTTTGCGATACGAGTATCTCATTTCCGATGCACTATTCCTTCTTTACTGCATCCCTCGCTCCCTCACATTGACAAATTAACACTGATATTGCGTCGCTATGAAAAACTATGTGTTCTATAACTTCTCCTTCTAAATCGAGTAACGTTTCTATTGAAACGACAGCTTTGTCTTTTGGGATACGAGTATCTCCTTTCCGATGCAGTATTTCTTCTTAACTGCATCCCTCGCTCCCTCACATTGACGACCTAACAATGAAATTGCGTCTCTATGATATACTATGGATTCTATGACTTCTCCTTCTAAATCGAGTTACGTTTTTATGGAAACGATAGGATTTTCTTATGGGATACGTCTATCTTCTTTACGATGCACTATTCCTACTTTATTGCATCCCTCGCACTCTCACATTGACGAATTAACCCAGAGATTGCGTCGAAATGAAATACTATGGGTTCTATAACTCCTCTTTCTAAATCGAGTAACGTTCCTATGGAAGCGACAGGATTTTCTCTTGGGATACGTCTGTCTCCTTTCCGACGCACTAGTCCTTCTTTACTGCATCCCTGGCTCCCTCACATTCACGAATTAACACAGAATTTGCGATTCCATGGAATACAGTGTGTTCTGTGACTTCTCCTTCTAAATCGAGTAACGTTCCTATGGAAACGACAGGATTTTCGTTTGGGATACGTCCTTCTCCTATCCGATGCACTAGTCCTTCTTTACTGCATCCCTGGCTCCCTCACTTTCACGAATTAACACAAAATTGCGACTCCATGGAATACTATGTGTTCTATGACTTCTCCTTCTAAATTCGAGTAACGTTTCTAAGGAAACGACAGGATTTTCTTATGGGATACGAGTATCTCCACTCCGCTGCACTATTCCTTCTTTACTGCATCCCTCGCTCCCTCAGATTGACGAATTAGCACAGATTTTTCGTCGCGTTGAATTACTATGGGTTCTATGACTTCTCCTTCTAAATCGAGTAACGTTTCTATGGAAACGACAGGATCACCGTTTGGGATACGAGTATCTCCTTTCCGATGCATTATTCCCTCTATCCTGCATCCCTCGCTCTATCACATTGACGAATTAACACAGAAATTGCGTCAGTATTAAATACTATGGGTTCTATGACTTCCCCTTAAAAATGGAGTTACGTTTCTATGGTAACGACAGAATTTTCTTTTGGGATACGAGTATCTCCTTTCCGATGCACTATTCCTCCTCTACTGCATCCCTCGATCCCTCACATTCACGAATTAACACTGAAATTTCGTCGCTATGAAATACGATGTGTTCTATAACTGCTCCTTCTAAATCGAGTAACGTTTGTATTGAAACGACAGGTTATTCATTTGGGATACGAGTATCTCTTTTCCGATGCACTATAACTTCTTTACTGCATTCCGCGCTCCCTCACATTGAAGAATTAACAATGAAATTGCGTCTCTATGAAATACTATGGGTTCTATGGCTTCTCCTTCTAAATCGAGTAACGTTTCTATGGAAACGACAGGATTTTCTTTTGGGATACGACTATCTTTTTTCCGATGCGCTATTCCTACGTTACTGATTGCCTCGTTCCATAACATTGACGAATAAGCACAGAAAATGCGTCGCTATGAAATCCTATGGGTTCTATGACTTCTCCTTCTAAATCCAGTAACGTTTCCATGGAAACGATTGGATTTTCTTTAGGGATACGACTATCTCCTTTCTGATGCACCATTCCTTCCTGACGCCATCCCTGTCTCCATCACATTGACGAATTAAAACAGAAATTGCGACGCTATGGAATACCATGTGCCCTATGACTTCTCCTTCTAAATCGAATATCGATTCTATGGAAAGGGCAGGATTTTCTTTTGGGATACGAGTACCTCTTTTCCGATGCACTATTCCCTCTTTACTGCATCTCCCGCTCACTCACATTGACGAAATAACACAGAAATTGCGTCGCTATGAAATACTATGGGTTCCATGACTTCTCCTTCTAAATCGAGTAACGTTTCTATGGAAACGACAGGATTTCCTTTTGGTATACTGGTATACGAGTATCTCCTTTCCGATGCACTATTCCTCTATCCTGCATCCCTCGCTCCCTCACATTGACGAATTAACACAGAAATTGCGACTCCATGGAATACTTTGTGCTCTATGACTTCTCCTTCTAAATCGGGTAACGTTTCTAAGGAAACGACAGGATTTTCTTATGGGATACGAGTATCTCCGATGCACTATTCCTTCTTTACTATATCCCTCGCTCCCTCACATTGACGAATTAACACTGATATTGCGTCGCTATGAAATACTATGTGTTCTATTACTTCTCCTTCTAAATCGAGTAACGTTTCTATTGAAACGACAGGTTTTTCCTTTGGGATACGAGTATCTCCTTTCCGATGCATTATTTCTTCTTTACTGCATCCCTCGCTCCCTCACATTGACGAATTAACAATGAAATTGCGTCTCTATGAAGTACTATGGATTCTATGACTTCTCCTCCTAAATCGAGTTACGTTTCTATGGAAACGACAGGATTTTCCTTTGAGATACGGGTATCTCCTTTCCGATGCACTATTCCTACATTACTGCATCCCTCGTTCCCTAACATTGACGAATAAGCTCAGAAATTGCGTCGCTATGAAGTCCGATGCATTCTATGTCTTCTCCTTCTAAATCGAGTAACGTTTCTATGGAAACGACAGGATTTTCGTTTGGGATACGACTATCTCCTTTCCGATGCACTATTCCTTCTTTACTGCGTACCTGGCTCTCTCACATTCACGAATTAGCACAGAAATTGCGACTCCATGGAATACTATGTGTTCTATGATTTCTCCTTCTAAATCGAGTTACGTTTGTATGGAAACGAGAGGATTTTCTTATGGGATGCGTCTATCTCCTTTACGATGCACTATTCCTTCTTTATTGCATCCCTCGCACTCTCACATTGACGAATTAACCCAGAGATTGCGTCGAAATGAAATACTATGGGTTCTACAACTTCTCTTTCTAAATCGAGTTACGTTTCTATTGGAACGACAGGATTTTCTTTTGGGTTACAAGTATCTCCTTTCCGATGCACTATTTCTTCTTTACTGCATCACTCGATCCCTCATATTAACTAATTAACACAGAAATTGCGTCGCTATGATATACTATGGGTTCTATGACTTCTCTTTCTAAATCGAGTAACGTTTCATTGGAAACGACAGGATTTTCTTTTGGGATACGATTATCTCCTTTCCGATTCACTATTCCCTCTTTACTGCATCTCTCGCTCCCGCACATTGACGAATTAACACAGAAATTGCGACGCAATGAAATTCTATGTGTTCCATGACTTCTCCATCTAAATCGACTAACGTTCCTATGCAAACGACAGGATTTTCTTTTGGGATACGTCCATCTCCTTTCCGATGCACTAGTCCTTCTTTACTGCATCCCTGGATCCCTCACATTCACGAATTAACGCAGAAATTGCGACTCCATGGAATACTATGTGTTCTATAACTTCTCATTCTAAATCGAGTAACGTTTCTATTGAAACGACAGGTTTTTCTTTTGGGATACGAGTATCTCCTTTCCGATGCACTATTCCTTATTTACTGCATACCTCGCTACCTCACATTGACGAATTAACACAGAAAATGCGTCGCTATGAAATACTATGGGTTCTATGACTTCTCCTTCTAAATTGAGTAACGTTTCCATGGAAACAACAGGATTTTCTTTTGGTATACTGGTGTACAAGTATTTCCTTTCCGATGCACTATTCCTTCTATCCTGCATCCCCCGCTCCCTCACATTGACGAATTAACACATAAATTGCGTCGCTATGATATACTATGTGTTCTGTGACTTCTCCTTCTAAATCGAGTAACGTTCCTATGGAAACGACAGGATTTTCTTCTGGGATACGGCTATCTCCTATCCGAAGCACTAGTCCTTCTTTACTGCATCCCTGGATCCCTCACATTCACGAATTAACGCAGAAATTGCGACTCCATGGAATACTATGTGTTCTATAACTTCTCATTCTAAATCGAGTAACGTTTCTAAGGAAACGACAGGATTTTCTTATGGGATACGAGTATGTCCTTTCCGATGTACTATTCCTTCTTTACTGCATCCCTCGCTCCCTCACATTGACGAATTAACACTTATATTGCGTCGCTATGAAATACTATGTGTTCTATAACTTCTCCCTCTAAATCGGGTAACGTTTCTATTGAAACGACAGGTTTTTTTTTGGGATACGAGTATCTCCTTTCCGATGCATTATTTCTTCTTTACTGCATCCCTCGCTCCCTCACATTGACGAATTAACAATGAAATTGCGTCTCTATGAAGTACTATTGATTCTATGACTTCTCCTTCTAAATCGATTTACGTTTGTATGGAAACGAGAGGATTTTCTTTTGGGATACGTCTATCTCCTTTACGATGCACTATTCCCGCTTTATTGCATCCCTCGCACTCTCACATTGACCAATTAACCCAGAGATTGCGTCAAAATGAAATACTATGGGTTCTATAACTTCTTTTTCTAGATCGAGTTACGTTTCTATTGATACGACAGGATTTTCTTTTGGGATACGAGTATCTACTTTCCGATGCACTATGTCTTCTTTACTGCATCCCTCGCTCCCTCATATTGACGAATTAACAGAGAAATTGCGTCGCTATGGTATACTATGGGTTCTATGACTTCTCTTTCTAAATCGAGTAACGTATCTATGGAAACGACAGGAATTTCTTTTGGTATACGAGTATCTCCTTTCCAATGCACTACTCCTTCTTTACTGCATCCCTCGCTCACTCACATTGACGAATTAGCACAGAAATTGCGTCGCTATGAAATACTATGGGTTCTATGACTTTTCCTTCTAAATCGAGTAACGTTTCAATGGAAACGACAGGATTTTCTTTTGGTATAGGATTATCTACTTTTCGATGCACTATTCCTTCTTTACTGCATCCCTCGCTCCCTTACATTGACGAATTACCACAGATCTTGCGTCGCTATGAAATACAATGGGTTCTATGACTTCTCCTTCTAAATCGAGTAACGTTTCAATGGAAACGACAGGATTTTCTTTTGGGATACGACTATCTCCTTTCCGATGCGGTATTCCTTCTGTACTGCATCCCTCGCTCCCGCACATTGACGAATTAACACAGAAATTGCCTCGACTTGAAATACTATGCGTTCTGTGACATCTCTTTCTAAATCGAGTAACGTTTCTACTAAAACGACAGGATTTTCTCTTGGGATACGAGTATCTTATTTCCGATGCGCTATTCCTTCTTTACTGTATTCCTGGCTCACTCACATTGACGAATCAACACTGGCATTGCGTCCCTATGGAATACTATGGGTTCAATGACTTCTCCTTCTAAATCGAGTAACGTTTCCATGGAAACGACAGGATTATCTTTTTGGGATACGAGTATCTCCTTTCCGATGTACTATTCCTTCTCTACTGCATCCCTCGCTCTCTCACATTGACGAATTAACACAGAAACTGCGTCGCTATGAAATACTATGGGTTCTATAACTTCTCCTTCTAAATCGAGTAACGTTTCTATGGAAACTACTGGATTGTCATTTTGGATAACACTATCTCCATTCCGATGCACTATGCCTTCTTTACTGCATCCCTCGCTCCCTCACATAGACGAATTTACACAGAAATTGCGTCGCTAAGAAATACTATGGGTTCAATGACTTCTCCTTCTAAATCGAGTAACGTTTCCATGGAAACGACAGGATTATCTTTTCGGATTCGAGTATCTCCTTTCCGATGTACTATTCCTTATCTACTGTATCCCTCGCTCTCTCACATTGACGAATTAACACAGAAATTACGTCGCTATTAAATACTATGGGTTCCATGACCTCTCCTTATAAATCGAGTAACGTTTCTATGGAAATGACAGGATTTTCTTTTGGGGTAAGAGCATCTCCTTTCCGATGGTCTATTACTTATTTAATGCATCCCTAGCTATCTCACATTGACGAATACACACAGAAATTGCTTCGCTATGAAATACTATGGGTTCTAAAACTTCTCCTTCTGAATCGAGTAACGTTTCTATGGATACGAAGGGGTTTTCTTTTGGGATACGACTGACTATCCCCTTTCCGATGCACTATCTCTTCTTTACTGCATCCCGCGCTCCCTCACATTGACGAATTAACACAGAAATTGCGTCGCTATGAAATACTATGGGTTCTATGATTTCTCCATCTAAATCGAGTAACGTTTCTATGGAAATGACAGGATTTTCTTTTGGGATACGAGTTTCTGCTTTCCGATGCACTATTAATACTTTACTGCATCCCTCGCTCCCTCACATTGACGAATTGACACAGAAATTGCGTCGCTATGAAATACTATGGGTTCTATGACCTCTCCTTCTAAGTCGAGAAACGTTTCTATGGATACGACCGGGTTTTCTTTTGGGATACGAGTATCTCCTTTCCGATGCCCTATTCCTTCTTTAATGCATCCATGGCTACCTCACACTGACGAATTAACACAGAAATTGCGTCGCTATTTAATACTATGTGTTCCATGACTTCCCCTTCAAAATCGAGTAACTTGTCAATGGAAACGACAGGATTTTCTTATGGGATACGTGTATCTCCTTTCCGATGCACTATTCCTTCTTTACTGCATCCCTCGCTCTCTCACATTGACGAATTGACACAGAAAATGCGTCGCTATGAAATACTATGGGTTCTATGACTTCTCCTTCTAAATCGAGTAACATTTCTATTGAAACGACAGGATTTTCTTTTGGGATACGATTATCTCCTTTCCGATGCATTATTCCCTCTTTACTGCATCCCTCGGTCCCTCACATTGACAAATTATCACAGAAATGGCGTCGCTATGAAATCCTGCGTGTTCTATGACATCTCCTTCTTAATCGAGTAACGTTCCTATTAAAACGTCCGGATTTTCTTTTGGGATATGAGTAACTCCTTTCCGATGCACTATTCCATCTTTACTGCATCCCTCGCTCCATTACATTGACAAATTAACACAGAAATTGCGGCGCTATGAAATACTATGGGTTCTATGCCTTCTCCTTCTAAATCGAGTAACGTTTCTATTGAAACGACAGGATTTTCTTTTGGGATACGAGTTTATCCTTTCCGATGCACTATTCCTTCTTTACTGCTACCCTGGCTCTCTCACATGGACGAATTAACACAGAAATTGCGTCGCTATGGAATAGTATGGGTTCTATGACTTCTCCTTCTAAATCGAGTAACGTTTCAATCCATGCGACAGGATTTTCCTTTGGTATAGGAATATCTACTTTCCGATGCACTCTTCATTCTTTACTGCATCTCTCGCTAACTTACATTGACGAATTACCACAGAACTTGCGTCGCTACGGAATACAATGTGTTCTATGACTTCTCCTTCTAAATCGAGTAACATTTCCATGGAAACGACAGGATTTTCTTGTGGGATACGACTATCTCCTTTCCGCTGCGGTATTCCTTCTGTACTGCTTCCCTCGCTCCCTCACATTGACGAATTAACACAGAAATTGCGTCGCCTTGAAATACTATGCGTTCTATGACATCTCTTTCAAAATCGAGTAAAGTTTCTATTAAAACGACAGGATTTTCTTTTGGTATGCGAGTATCTCCTTTCCGATGCTCTATTACTTCTTTAATGCATCCCTAGCTCCCTCACATTGACGAATTAACACAGAAATTGCGTCGCCTTGAAATACTATGCGTTCTATGACATCTCTTTCTAAATCGAGTAACGTTTCTATTAAAACGACAGGATTTTCTTTTGGTATACGAGTATCTCCTTTCCGATGACTATTCCTTCTTTACTGCATCCCTCGCTCCCTCACATTGACGAATTATCGCAGAAATTTCGTCGCTATCAAGTACTATGGGTTCTATGACTTCTCCTTCTAAATCGAGTAACGTTTCTATGGAGGCGACAGGATTTTCTTTTTGGATACGACTATCTCCTTTCCGATGCACAATTCCTTCTTTACAGCATCCCTGGCTCCCTCACATTGACGTACCAACACAGAAACTGGGACGCTATGGAACACTATGTGTTCTATGACTTTTCCTTCTGAATCGAGTATCGTTTCTATGGAAACGACAAGATTTTCTTTTTGGGATACGAGTATCTCCTTTCCAATGCACTATTCCTTCTTTACTGCATCCCTCGCTCCCTCACATTGACGAATTAACACAGAAATTGCGTCGCTTGAAATACTATGCGTTCTATGACATCTCTTTCTAAATCGAGTAACGGTTCTATTAAAACGACAGGATTTTCTCTTGGTATACGAGTATCTCCTTTCCGGTGCACTATTCCGTCTTTACTGCATCCCTCGCTCCCTCACATTGACGAATGATCGCAGAAGTTTCGTCGCTATGACATACTATGGGTTCTATGACCGCTCCTTCTAAATCGAGTAACGCTTCTATAGAACCGACAGGGTTTTTTTTTTGGGATACGAGTATCTCCTTTCCGATGCACTACTCCTTCTTTACTGCATCCCTCGCTCCCTCACATTGACGAATTAACACAGAAATTGCGTCGCTATGAAATACTATGGGTTCTATGCCTTCTCCTCCTAAATCGAGTAACGTTTCTATTGAAACGACAGGATTTTCTTTCGTGATACGAGTTTCTCTTTTCCGGTGCACTAGTCCTTCTTTACTGCATCCCTGGCTCTCTCACATGGACGAATTGTCACAGCAATTGCGTCGCTATGGAATACTATGGGTACATTGACTTCTCCTTCTAAATCGAGTAACGTTTCTTTGGAAACGACTGGATTTTCCTTTGGGATACGACTATCTCCTTTCAGATTCACTATTCCTTCTTTACTGCATCCCTCGCGCCCTCACATTGACGAATTAATACAGAAATTGCGTTGTCTTGAAATACTATGCGTTCTATGACATCTCTTTCTAAATCGAGTAACGTTTCTGTTAAAACGAAAGGATTTTCTTTTGGGATACGAGTATCTCATTTCCGATGCACTATTCCTTCTTTACTGTATCCCTGGCTCAGTCACATTGAAGAATGAACACTGAAATTGAGTCCCTAAGGAATACTATGGGTTCTATGACTTCTCCTTCTAAATCGAGAAACGTTTCTATAGAAACGACAGGATTTTCTTTTGGGATACAAGTATCTCCTTTCCGATGCACTATTCCTTCTTTACTGCATCCCTCGCTCCCTTACATTGAGGAATTACCTCAGAACTTGCGTCGCTATGACATACTATGTGTTCTATGACTTCTCCTTCTAAATCGAGTAACATTTCCACGGATACGACAGGATTTTCTTTTGGAATACGACTATCTTCTTTCCGATGCACTATTCCTTCTGTACTGCATCCCTCGCTCCCTCACATTGAGGAATTAACACAGAAATTGCATCGCCTTGAAATACTAAGCGTTCTATGACATCTCTTACTAAATCGAGTAACGTTGCTATTGAAACGACAGGATTTTCTTTTGGGATACGAGTATCTCATTACCGATGCACTATTCCTTCTTTACTACATCCCTGGCTGTCACATTGACGAATTAAAACTGAAATTGCGTCCCTATGAAGTACTATGATTTCTATGACTTCTCTTTCTAAATCGAGTAACGCTTCTATGGAAACGACAGAATTTTCTTTTGGGATACGACTATCTCCTTTCCAATGCACTACTCCTTCAGTACTGCATCCCTCGCTCCCTCACATTCGCGAATTAACACAGAAATCGCGTCGCTATGAAATACTAAGGGTTCTATGACTTCTCCTTCTAAAACGAGTAACGTTTCTATTGAAATGACAGGACTTTCTTTTGGGATACGAGTATCTCCATTCCGATGCACTATTCCCTTTTTACTGCATCCCTAGCTCGATAACATTGACGAATTAACGCAGAAATTACTTCGCTATCAAATACTATGGGTTCCATGACTTCTCCTTTTAAATCGAGTAACGTTTCTATGGAAACGACAGTAGCTTCTTTTATGATACGAGGATCTCCTTTCCCATGCACCATTCCTTCCTGACTGCATCTCTCGCTCCCTCATATTGACGAATTAACACAGAAAATGCGTCGCTATGAAGTACTATGTAATCTATAAGTTCTCCAGCTAAAGCGAAAAACGTTTCTATTGAAACGACAGGATTTTATTTTGGGATACGAGTATCTCCCTCCTGATGCACTATTCCTTCTTTACTGCATCCCTCGCTCCCTCACATTGACGAATTAACAATGAAATTGCGTCGCTATGAAATACTATGGGTTCTATGACATTTCCTAAATCGAGTAACGTTTCTATGGAGGCGCTAGGATTTTCTTTTGAGATTCGACCATCTCCTTTCCGATGCACTATTCCTTTTTTACTGCATCCCATCGTTCCCTCACATTGAGGAATAAGCACAGAAATTGCGTCGCTATGAAATACCATGGGTTCTATGACTTATCCTTCTAAATCAAGTAACGTTTCAATGGAAACGACATTATTTTCTTTTGGGATACGAGTATCTCCTTTCTGATGAACTATTCCTTCTTTACTGCATCCCTCGCTGCCTCACATTGACGAATTAACACATAAATGGCATCGCAATGAAATACTACGGGTTCTATGACTTCTCCTTCTAAATCGAGTAACGTTTCTATGGAAACAACAGGGACTTCTTTTGGGATACGAGTATCTCCTTTCCGATGCGCTATTCCTTCTTTACTGCATCCCTCGCTCCCTCACAATGACGAATTAACACAGAAATTGCGTCGCCGTTAAATACTAGGTGTTCTATAACTTCTCCTACTAATTCGAGTAACGTTACCACGGAAACGACAGGATTTTCTTTTGGGAAACGAGTATCTCCTTTCCGATGCACTTCTCCTTCCTTACTGCATCCCTCGCTCCCTAACATTTACGAATTAACACAGAAATGGCGTCGCTATGGAGTACTATGTGACCTATGACTTCTCCATCTTAATCGAGTACCGTTTCTATGGAAACGTCAGGATTTTCTTTTCGGATACGAATATCTCCTATCCGATGCATTATTCAATCTTTACTGCATCCCTGGCTCCCTCACATTGACGAATTATCACAGAAATTGCGTCGCTATGCTATACTATGTGTTCAACGACTTCTCCTTCTAAATCGAGTAACGTTTCTATGGAAACGAGAGGATTTTCTTTGGGAATACGAGTATCTCCTTTACGATGCACTATTTTTTCTTTACTGCATCCCTCGCTCCCTCACATTGACGAATTAAAACAGAAATTGTGCCGCTAAAAAAACCTGTGGGTTCTATGACTTCTCCTTCTAAATCGAGTAACGATTCTATCGAAACGACAGGATTTTCTTTTGGGGTACGAGTATCTCCTTTCCGATGCACTATTCCTTCTTTACTGCAGCCCATCGTTCCCTCACATTGAGGAATAAGCACAGAAATTCCGTCGCTATGAAATACTATGGGTTCTATGACTTATCGTTCTAAATCGAGTAACGTTTCAATGGAAACGACATTATTTTCGTTTGGGATACGAGTATCTCCTTTCTGATGAACTATTCCTTCTTTACTGCATCCCTCGCTCCCTCACATTGACGAATTAACACATAAATGGCATCGCTACGAAATACTGTGGGTTCTATGACTTCTCCTTCTAAATCGAGTAACGTTTCTACGGAAACGACAGGATTTTCTTTTGGGATACGAGTATCTACTTTTAATGCACTATTCCTTCTTTACTGCACCCCTCGTTCCCCCACATTGAGGAATAAGCACAGAGATTGCGTCGCTATGATATACCATGGGTTCTATGACTTATCCTTCTAAATCAAGTAACGTTTCAATGGAAACGACATTATTTTCGTTTGGGATACGAGTATCTCCTTTCTGATGAACTATTCCTTCTTTACTGCATCCCTCGCTCCCTCACATTGACGAATTAACACATAAATGGCATCGCAATGAAATACTATGGGTTCTATGACTTCTCCTTCTAAATCGAGTAACGTTTCTATGGAAACAACATGGACTTCTTTTGGGATACGAGTATCTCCTTTCCGAAGCACTACTCCTTCTTTACTGCATCCCTCGCTCCCTCACATTGACGAACTAACACAGAAATTCTGTCGCTATGAAATACTATGGGTCCTATGATTTCTTCCTCTAAATCGAGTAACGTTTCTACGGAAACGAAAGGATTCTCTTTTGGTATACGAGTATCTCAATTCCGATGCACTATTCCTTCTTTACTGCATTCCTCGCTCCCTCACATTGACGAATTAACCCAGAAATTGCGTCGCTATGAAATACTATGTGTTCTATGGCCTCTCCTTATAATTCGAGTAACGTTTCTATGAAAACGACGGTATTTCCTTTTGGGATACGAGTACTTCCTTTCCGATGCACTATTCCTTCTTTACTGCATCCCTCGCTCCACCACATTGACGAATTAACACAGAAATGGCGTCGCCATGATATACTAAGGGTTCTATGACTTCTCCATCTTAATCGAGTAACGTTTCTATGGTAACATCAGGATTTTCTTTTGCGATACGAGTATCTCCTTTCCGATGTACAATTCCTTCTTTACTGCATCCCTCGCTCCCTCAAAATGACAAATTAACACAGAAATTGCGTCGCTATGAAATACTATCGGTTCTATGACATCCCCTTATAAATCGATTAACGTTTCTATGGAAACAACAGGATTTTCTTTTGGGATACGAGTATCTCCTTTCCGATGCACTATTCCTTCTTTACTGCATCCCTCCTTCCCTCACATTGACGAATTAACACAGAAATGGCGTCGCTATGTAATTCTATGGGTTCTATGACTTCTCCTTCTAAATCGAGTAACGTTTCTATGGAAAAGACAGAATTGTTTTTTGGGATACGAGCATCTCCTTTCCGCTGCACTATTCCTTCAGTACTGCATCCCTCGCTCCCTCACATTGGCGAATTATCACAGAAATTGCGTCGCTATGGAATTCTATGGGTTCAATGACTTCTCCTTCTAAATCGAGTAACGTTTCTATGGAAACGACAGGATGTTCTTTTGTAATACGAGTATTCCCTCCCGATGCACTATTCCTTCTTTACTGCATCCCTCGCTCCATCACATTGACGAATAAGCACAGAAATTGCGTCGCTACGAAATACTATTGGTTCTATAACTGCTCCTTCTAAATCGAGTAACGTTTCTATGGAAACGACAGGATTTCCTTTTGGGATACGAATATCTCCCTTCCGATGCAATATTCCGTCTTTACTGCATCCCTCGCTCCCTCAAATTGACAAATTAACACAGAAATTGAGTCGCTATGAAATACTATTGGTTCTATGACATCCCCTTCCAAGTCGAGGAACACTTCTATGGAAAAAAGAGGATTTTCGTTTTGGATACGAGTATCTCCTTTCCAATGCACAATTCCTTCTTTACTGTGTTCCTCGCTCGCTCACATTGACGAATTAACACAGAAATTTCGTCGCTATGAAATACTATGGTTTCTATGACTTCTCCTTCTAAATCGTGTAACGTTTCTATGGAAACGACAGGACTTTCTTTTGATATTCGAGTATCTCCTTTACAATGCACTATTCCTTCTTTACTGCATCCCTCGCTCCCTCGCATTGACGAATTAACACAGAAATTGCGTGGCTATGAAAAACTATGGGTTCCAATACTTCTCCTTCTAAATCGAGTAACATTTCTACGGAAACGAAGGAATTTTCTTTTTGGATACGTGTATCTCCTTTTCGACGCCCTACTCCTTCTTTACTGCATCCCTCGCTGCCTCACATTGACGAATTAACACAGAAATTGCGTCGCTAGGATATTCTATGGGTTTTATGTCTTCTCCTTCTAAATCGAGTAACGTTTCAATTGAAACGACAGGATTTTCTTTTGGGATACGACTATCTTATTTCCGATGCACTATTCCTTCTTTACTGCTTCTCTCGCTCCCTCACATTGACGAATTAACACAGAAATTGCGTCGCTATGATATAATATGGGTGTTGTGACTTATCCTACTAAATTGAGTAACTTTTCTATGGAAACGACAGGATTTTCTTTTGGGATACGAGTATTTCTTTCCCAATGCACTATTCCTTCTTTACTGCATCCCTCGCTCCATCACATTGACGAATAAGCACAGAAATTGCGTCGCTACGAAATACTATTGGTTCTATAACTGCTCCTTCTAAATCGAGTAACGTTTATATGGAAACGACAGGATTTTCTTTTGGTATACGAGTATCTCCTTTCCGATGCACTATTCCTTCTTTACTGCATCCCTCGCTCCCTCACATTGATAAATTAACACAGAGCTTGCGTCGCTATGATGTACTGTATGCTCTATGACTTCTCCTTCTATATCGAGTAACGTTTCTATGGAAACGAGAGGATTTTCTTTTGGTATACGAGTATCTCCATTCCGATGCACTATTAGTTCTTTACTGCATCCCTCGCTTCCTCACACTGAAGGATAAGCTCAGAAATTGCCCAGCTGTGAAATACTAAGGTTTCTATAACTTCTCCTTTCAAATCGAGTAACGTTTCTATGGAAACGACAGGATTTTCTTTTGGGATACAAGTATCTCCTTCCGATGCACTATACCGTCTTTACTGCATCTCTCGCTCCCTCACATTGCCGAATTAACACAGAAATTGCGTCGCGATGAAATACTATGGGTTCTATGACTTCTCCTTCTAAATCGAGAAACGATTCTATGGAAACGACAGGATTTTCTTTTGGGATACGAGTATCTCCTTTCCGCTGCACTATTCCTTCTTTACTGCATCCCTCGCTCCCTCGCATTGACGAATTAACACAGAAATTGCGTGGCTATGAAAAACTATGGGTTCAAATACTTCTCCCTCTAAATCGAGTAACGTTTCTACGGAAACGAAGGAATTTTCTTTTGGGATACGACTATCTTTTTTCCGATGCACTATTCCTTCTTTACTGCATCGCTCGCTCCCACACATTGACGAAATAACGCAGAAATTGCGTCGCTATGAAATACTATGGGTTCCATGAGTTCTCCATCTAAATCGAGTAACGTTTCTATGGAAACGACAGGATTTTCTTTTGGTATACGAGTATCTCCTTTCGAATGAACTATTCCTTCTTTACTGCATCACTCACTCAATCAAATTAACGAATTAACACAGAAATTGCGTCGCTATGAAATACTATGGGTTCTGTGACCTCTCCTTCTAAATCGAGTAACGTTTCTAGGGAAACGACAGGATTTTCTTTTGGGTTACGAGAATCTCCTTTCCGATGCACTATTCCTTCTTTACTGCATCCCTCGCTACCTCACATTGACGAATTACCACAGAAATTGCATCGCTATGAAATACTATGGGTTCTATGACTTCTCCTTCTAAATCGAGTAACGTTTCTATGGAAACGACAGGATTTTCTTTTTGGATACGAGTTTCTAATTAACGATGCACAATTCCGTCTTTACTGCATCCCTCGCTCCCTCACATTGACGAATTACCGCAGAAATTGCGTCGCTATGAAATACTATGGGTTCTATGACCTCTCCTTCTAAATCGAGTAACGTTTCTAGGGAAACGACAGGATTTTCTTTTGGGTTACGAGAATCTCCTTTCCGATGCACTATTAGTTTTTTACTGCATCCCTCGCTCCCTCACATTGACGAATAAGCACAGACATTGCGTCGCTGTGAAATACTATGGTTTCTATAACTTATCCTTCTAAATCAAATAACGTTTCTATGGAATCGACAGGATTTTCTTTTGGGATACGAGTATCTCCTTTCCGATGCACTTTTCCTTCTTTAGTGCATCCCTCGCTCCATCACATTGACAAATCAACGCAGAAACTGCGTCGCTATGAAATAGTATGGGTTCTATGATTCTCATTCTAAATCAAGTAACGTTTCTATGGAAACGACAGGATTTTCTTTTGTGATACGAGTATCACCTTTCTGAAGCACTGTTCCGTCTTTTTTCTGCATCCCTCGCTCCCTCACATTGACTAATTAACACAGAAATTGCGTCGCTATGAAAATCTATTGATTCTAGAACACCTCCGTCTAAATCGAGTAACGTTTCAATGGAAACGACAGGATATCCTTTTGGGATACGAGTATCTCCTTTCCGATGCACTACAATTTCTTTAATGCACACCTCGCTCCCTCCCATTGAAGAATAAGCACAGAAATTGCGTCGCTGTGAAATACTATGGGTTCTTTAACTTCTCCTTTCAAATCGAGATACGTATCTATG
The DNA here is from genome assembly GCF_021461395.2 of Schistocerca americana. Classification (NCBI taxonomy): domain Eukaryota; kingdom Metazoa; phylum Arthropoda; class Insecta; order Orthoptera; family Acrididae; genus Schistocerca; species Schistocerca americana. Next base: position 104,715 of record NW_025726148.1, on the reverse strand, counting down.
GAAACGACAGGATTTTCTTTTGGGATAGGAGTCTCTCCTTTCCGATGCACAATTCCGTCTTTACTGCGCCCCTCGCTACCTCACATTGACGAATTAACACAGAAATTGCGTCGCTGTGAAATACTATGTGTTCAATGACTTCTCCTTCTTAATCGAGTAACGTTTCAATGGAAACGACAGGATTTTCTATTGAGGTACGAGTATCTCCTTTCCGTTGCACAATTCCTTCTTTACTGCATCCCTCGCTCCCTCACATTGACGAATTAACACAGAAATTGCGTCGGTATGAAATACTATGGCTTCCATGACTTCTCCTTCTTAATCGAGTAACGTTTCAATGGAAACGACAGGATTTTCTATTGAGGTACGAGTATCTCCTTTCCGTTGCACAATTCCTTCTTTACTGCATCCCTCGCTCCCTCACATTGACGAATTAACGCGGAAATTGCGTCGCTATGAAATACTATGGGTTCTATGACTTCTCCTTCTAAATCGAGTAACGTTTCTATGGAAACGACAGGATTTTCTTTTGGGATACGAGTATCTCCTTTCCGATGGACTATTCCTTCTTTACTGCATCCCTCGCTCCCTCACATTGACGAATTAACACAGAAATTGCGTCGCTATGAAAAACTACTGGTTCTAGAACACCTCCGTCTAAATCGAGTAACATTTCAATGGAAACGACAGGATATCCTTTTGGGATACGAGTATCTCCTTTCCGATGCACTACTAATTCTTTAATGCACACCTCGCTCCCTCCCATTGAAGAATAAGCACAGAAATCGTGTCGCTGTGAAATACTATGGTTTCTTTAACTTCTCCTTTCAAATCGAGATACGTATCTATGGAAACGACAGGATTTTCTTTTGGGATTGTATTCTCTCCTTTCCGATGCACAATTCCGTCTTTACTGCGCCCCTCGCTCCCTCACATTGACGAATTAACACAGAAATTGCGTCGCTATGAAATACTATGTGTTCAATGACTTCTCCTTCTTAATCGAGTAACGTTTCAATGGAAACGAGAGGATTTTCTTTTGGGATACGAGTATCTCCTTTCCGCTGCACTATTCCTTCTTTACTGCATCCCTCGCTCCCTCACATTGACGAATTGACACAGAAATTGCGTCGCGATGAAATACTATTGGTTCTAAGACTTCTCCGACTATATCGAGTAACGTTTCTATTGAAACGACAGGATTATCTTTTGGGATACGAGTATCTCCTTTCCGATGCACTATTCCTCCTTTACTGCATCCCTCCCTCCCTCACATTCACTAATTAACACAGAAATAGCGTGGCTATGATATACTATGGGTTCTATGACTTCTCCTTCTAAACCGAGTAACGTTTCTATTGAAACGACAGGATTTTCTTTTGGGATAGGAGTCTCTCCTTTCCGATGCACTATTCCGTCATTACTGCATCACTCGCTCCCTCACATTGACGAATTAACACAGAAACTGCGTCGCTACGAAATACTATGGGTTCCATGAATTCTCCTTCTAAATCGTGTAATATTTCTATGGAAACGAGAGGATTATCTTTTGGGATACGACTGTCTCCTTTCCGATGCACTATGCGTTCTGTACTGCATCCCTCGCTCCCTCACATTGACGAATAAACACAGAAATTGCGTCGCTATGAAATAGTATGGGTTCTATTATTTCTCCTTCTAAATCGAGTAACGTTTCTATGGAAACGACAGGATTTTCCTTTGGGATATGAGTATCTCATTTCCGATGCACGTCTGCTTGTTTACTGCATCTCTCGCTCCCTCACTTTGACGAATTAACGCAGAAATTGCGTCGCTATGAAATACTATGGGTTCTATGACTTCTCCTTCTAAATCGAGTAACGTTTCTATTGAAACGAAAGGATTATCTTTTGGGATACGAGTATCTCCTTTCCGAATCACTATTAGTTCTTTACTGCATCCCTCGCTTCCTCATATTGATGAATAAGCACAGAAATTGCGCTCTGTGAAATACTATGTGTTCTAATAATTCTCCTTTAAAAAAGAGTAACGTTTCTATGGAAACGACAGGATTTTCTTTTCTGATACGTGTATCTCCTTTCCGATGCACTATTCCATCTTTACTGCATCCCTCGCTCCCTCACATTGACGAATTAACACGGAAATTGCGTCCCTATGAAATACTATGGGTTCTATGACTTCTCCCTCTAAATCAAGTAACGTTTCTATGGAAACGACAGGATTTTCTTTTGGGATACGAGTATCTCCTTTCCGATGGACTATTCCTTCTTTACTGCATCCCTCGCTCCCTCACATTCTCGAGTTAACACAGAAATTGCGTGGCTATGAAATACTATGGGTTCTATGACTTCTCCTTCCAAACCGAGTAACGTTTCTATTGAAACGACAGGATTTTCTTTTGGGATACGAGTATCTCCTTTCCGAAGCACTATTCCGTCTTTGATGCATCTCTCGCTCCCTCACATTGACGAATTAGCACAGCAATTGCGTCGCGATGAAATACCGTTGGTTCTATGACTTCTCCTTCCATATCGAGTAACGTTTCTATGGAAACGACAGGATTTTCTTTTGGGATAGGAGTCTCTCCTTCCGATGCACTATTCCGTCTTTACTGCATCCCTGGCTCCCTCACGTTGACGAAGTAACAAAGAAATTGCGTCGCTACGAAATACTGTGGGTTCCATGAATTCTCCTTCTAAATCGAGTAATATTTCTATGGAAACGAGAGGATTGTCTTTTGGGATACGACTATCGCCTTTCCGATGCACTATTCCTTCTGTACTGCATTCCTCGCTTCCTCACATTGGCGAATTAACAAGGAAATTGCGTCGCTATGAAATACTATGGGTTCTATGACTTCTCCTTATAAATCGAGCAACGTTTCTATTAAAACCACAGGATTTTCTTTTGGGAAACGAGTACCTCCTTTCCGATGCACGACTCCTTCTTTACTGCATCTCTCGCTCCCTCACATTGACGAATTGACGCCGAAATTACGACGCTATGAAATACTATAGGTTCTATGACTTCTCCTTCAAAATCGAGTAACGTTTCTATTGAAACGAAAGGATTTTGTTTTGGTATACGAGTATCTCCTTTCCGATGCACTATTCCTTCTTTACTGCCTCCCTGGCTCCCTCACATTGACGAATTATCACAGAAATTGCATCGCTATGGAATACTATGTGTTCAATGACTTCTCCTTCTAAATCGAGTAACGTTTCTATGGGAACGACGGGATTTTCTTTTGGGATACGACTATCGCCTTTCCGATGCACTATTCCTTCTGTACTGCATCCCTCGCTTCCTCACATTGGCGAATTAACACAGAAATTGCGTCGCTATGAAGTACTATGTGTTCTATGACTTCTCCTTCTAAATGGAGTAACGTTTCAATTGAAACGACAGGATTTTCTTTTGGGATACGAGTATCTCCTTTCTGATGCACTATTAGTTCTTTACTGCATCCCACGCTCCCTCACATTGACGAAATAATACAGAAATTGCGTCGCTATGAAATACTATGGCTTCCATGACTTCTCCTTCTAAATCGAGTAACGTTTCTATGGAAACGACAGGATTTTCTTTTGGGATACGAGTATCTCCTTTCCGATGCACTATTAGTTCTTCACTGCATCCCTCGCTCCCTCCCATTGAAGAATAAGCAAAGAAATCGCGTCGCTGTGAAATACTATGGGTTCTTTAACTTCTCCTTTCAATTCGAGAAATGTTTCTATGGATGCGACAGGATTTCCTTTTGGGATAGGAGTCTCTCCTGTCCGATGCACTATTCCGTCTTTACTGCGCATCTCGCTCCCTCACATTGACGATTTAACACAGAAATTGCGTCGCTATGAAATACTATGGGTTCTATGACTTCTCCCTCTAAATCGAGTAACGTTTCTATGGAAACGACAGGATTTTCTTTTGGGATACGAGTATCTCCTTTCCGATGGACTATTCCTTCTTTACTGCATCCCTCGCTCCCTCACATTCTCGAGTTAGCACAGAAATTGCGTGGCTATGAAATACTATGGGTTCTATGACTTCTCCTTCCAAACCGAGTAACGTTTCTATTGAAACGACAGAATTTTCTTCTGGGATACGAGTTTCTAATTTCCGATGCACGATTCCGTCTTTACTGCATCCCTCGCTCACTCACATTGACGAATTAACACAGAAATTGCGTCGCTATGAAATACTATGGGTTCTATGATTTCTCCTTCTAAATTGGGCAACGTTTCTATGGAAACGACGGGATTTTCTTTTGGGAAACTACTATCGCCTTTCCGATGCACTATTCGTTCTGTACTGCATCCTTCGCTTCCTCACATTGGCGAATTAACACAGACATTGCGTCGCTATGAATACTATGTGTTCCATGACTTCTCCTTCTAAATCGAGTAACGTTTCTATTGAAACGACAGGATTTTCTTTTGGGATACGAGTATCTCCTTTCCGAAGCACTATTCCGTCTTTGAAGCATCTCTCGCTCAATCACATTGACGAATTAGCACAGCAATTGCGTCGCGATGAAATACCATTGGTTCTATGACTTCTCCTTCTATATCGAGTAACGTTTCTATGGAAAGGACAGGATTTTCTTTTGGGATAGGAGTCTCTCCTTCCGATGCACTATTCCGTCTTTACTGCATCCCTGGCTCCCTCACATTGACGAAGTAACAAAGAAATTGCGTCGCTACGAAATACTGTGGGTTCCATGAATTCTCCTTCTAAATCGAGTAATATTTCTATGGAAACGAGAGGATTGTCTTTTGGGACACGACTATCGCCTTTCCGGTGCACTATTCCTTCTGTATTGCATTCCTCGCTTCCTCACATTGGCGAATTAACAAGGAAATTGCGTCGCTATGAAATACTACGTTGTTCTATGACTTCTCCTTGTATATCTAGCAACGTTTCTATTAAAACCACAGGATTTTCTTTTGGGAAACGAGTATCTCCTTTCTGATGCCGAATTAGTTCTTTACTGCATCCCTCACTCCCTCACATTGACGATATAATACAGAAATTGCGTCGCTATGAAATACTATGGGTTCCATGACTTCTCCTTCTAAATCGAGTAACGTTTCTATGGAAACGACAGGATTTTCTTCTGGGATACGAGTATCTCCTTTCCGAAGCACTATTCCGTCTTTACTGCATCCCTCGCTCCCTCACATTGACGAATTAACACAGAAATCGCGTCGCTACGAAATACTATGAGTTCCATGAATTCTCCTTCTAAATCGAGTTATATTTCTGTGGAAACTAGAGGATTATCTTTTGGGATACGACTATCTCCTTTCCGACGCACTATTAGTTCATTACTGCATTCCTCGCTCCCTCACATTGACGAATAAACACAGTAATTGCGTCGCTATTAAATAGTATGGGTTCTATTACTTCTCCTTCTAAATCGAGTAACGTTTCTATGGAAACGACAGAATTTTCTTTTGGGATATGAGTATCTCATTTCCGATGCACGATTCCTTCTTTACTGCATCTCTCGCTCCCTCACATTGACGAATTAACGCAGAAATTGCGTCGCTATGAAATACTATGGGTTCTATGACTTCTCCTTCTAAATCGAGTAACGTTTCTATTGAAACGAAAGGATTTTGTTTTGGTATACGAGTATCTCCTTTCCGATGCACAATTCCTTCTATACTGCATCCCTCGCTCACTCACGTTGGCGAATTAACACAGAAATTGCGTGGCTATTAAATACTATATGTTCTATGACATCTCCTTCTAAATCGAGTAACGTTTCTATGGAAACGACAGGATTATGTTTTGGGATACGAGTATCTCTTTTCTGATGCACTATTAGCTCTTTACTGCATATCTTGCTCCCTCACATTGACGAATAAGCGTAGAAATTGCGTCACTTTGAGATACTATGTGCTTTATAACTTCTCCTTTAAAATCGAGCAGCGTTTCTATTGAAACGAAAGGATTTTGTTTTGGTATACGAGTATCTCCTTTCCGATGCACTATTCCGTCTTTACTGCATCCCTCGCTCCCTCACATTGGTGAATTAACATAGAAATTGCGTCGCTATGAAATACCATGGGTTCTATGACTTCTCCTTCTAAATCGAGTAACGTTTCTATGGAAACGACAGGATTCTCTTTCGGGATACGAGTATCCCCTTTCCGAAGCACTATTCCTTCTTTACTGCCTCCCTGGCTCCCTCACATTGACGAAATATCACAGAAATTGTATCGCTATGGAATACTATGTGTTCAATCACTTCTCCTTCTAAATCGAGTAATGTTTCAATGTAAACGACAGGATTTTCTTTTGGGATACGAGTATCTCCTTTCCGTTGCACAATTCCTTCTATACAGCATCCCTCGCTCCCTCACATTGACGAAATAACACAGAAATTTCGTCGCTATGAAATTCTATGGGTTCTTCTCCTTCTAAATCGGGTAACGTTACTATGGAAACGACGGGATTTTCTTTTGGGATACGAGTATCTCCTTTCCGATGCACTATTACTTCTTTACTGCATCCCTCGCTCCCTCACATTGAAGAATAAGCACAGAAATCGCGTCGCTGTGAAATACTATGGGTTCTTTAACTTCTCTTTTCAATTCGAGAATGGTTTCTATGGTAACGACAGGATTTTCTTTTGGGATAGGAGTCTCTCCTTTCCGATGCACTATTCCGTCTTTACTGCATCCCTCACTCCCTCACATTGACGAAATAACACAGAAATTTCGTCCCTATGAAATACTATGGGTTCCATGAATTCTCCTTCTAAATCGAGTAACGATTATATGGAAACGACAGGATTATCTTTTGGGATACGAGTATCTCTTTTCTGATGCACTATTAGCTCTTTACTGCATCCCTTGCTCCCTCACATTGACGAATATGCGTAGAAATTGCGTCACTTTGAGATACTATGTGCTTTATAACTTCTCCTTTAAAATCGAGCAGCGTTTCTACGGACACGACTAGATTTTCTTTTGGGATACGAGTATCTCCTTCCCGAAGCACTATTCCTACTTTACTGCATTCCTCGCTCCCTCACATTGACGAATTAACACATAAATTGCGTCGCTATGATATACTATGTGTTCAATGACTTCTCCTTCTAAATCGAGTAACGTTTCTATGGAAACGACAGGATTTTCTTTTGGGATACGAGTATCCCCCTTTCCGATGCACTATGCCTTCTGTACTGCACACCTCGCTCCCTCTCATTGGCGAATAAACACGGAAATTGCGGCGCTATGAAATACTATGGATTCTATGACTTCTCCTTCTAAATCGAGTAACGTTTCTATTGAAACGACAGGATTTTCTTTTGGGACACGAGTATCTCCATTCCGATGCACTATTCCGTCTTTACTACATCCCTCGCTCCCTCACATTGACCAAATAACACAGATATTGAGTCGCTATGAAATACTATGGGTTCCATAACTTCTCCTTCTAAACCGAGTAACGTTTCTATTGAATCGACAGGATTTTCGTTTGGGATAGGAGCCTCTCCTTTCCGATGCACTATTCCGTTCTTACTGCATCCCTCGCTCCCTCTCATTGACAAAGTTAACACAGAAATTGCGTCGCTATGAAATTATATGCGTTCTATGTCTTGTCCTTCTAAATGGAGTAACGTTTCAACGGAAACGACAGGATTTTCTTTTGGGATACTACTATCTCCTTGCCAATGCACTATTAGTTCATTACTGCATCCCTCGCTCCCTCACATTGACGAATAAACACAGAAATTGCGTCGCTACGAAATAGTATGGGTTCTATAACCTCTCCTTCTAAATCGAGTAAAGTTTCTACGGAAACGACAGGATTTTCTTTTGGGATATGAGTATCTCATTTCCGATTCACGATTCCTTCTTTACTGCATCTCTCGCTCCCTCTCATTGACGAATTAATGTAGAAATTGCGTCGCTATGAAATACTATGGGTTCTATTACTTCTCCTTCTAAATCGAGTAACGTTTCTACTGAAACGAAAGGATTTTGTTTTGGTATACGAGTATCTCCTTTCCGATGCACTATTCCTTGTTTACTGTCACCCTGGCTCCATCACATTGACGAATTATCACAGAAATTGCATCGCTATGGAATACTATGTTTTCAATGACTTCTCCTTCTAAATCGAGTAACGTTGCAATGGAGACGACAGGATTTGCTTTTGGCATACTAGTATCACCTTACCGTTGCACAATTCCTTCTTTACTGCATCCCTCGCTCCCTCACATTGGCGAATTAACACAGAGATTGCGTCGCTATGAAATACTGTGAGTTCTATGGCTCATCCTTCTAAATCGAGTAACGTTTCTATGGAAACGACAGGATTTTCTTTTGGGATACGAGTATCTCCTTTCCGATGCACTATTAGTTCTTTACTGCATCCCTCGCTCCCTCCCATTGAGGAATAAGCACAGAAATCGCGTCGCTATGAAATACTATGGGTTCTTTAACTTCTCTTTTCAAATCGAGAAACGTTTCTATGGAAACGACAGGATTTTCTTTTGGGATTGGAGTCTCTCCTTTCCGATGCACTACTCCGTCTTTACTGCGCCCCTCGCTCCCTCACATTGACGAATTAACACAGAAATTGCGTCGCTATGAAATACTATGGGTTCTATGACATCCCCTTCTAAATCGCGTAGCGTTTCTATGGAAACGACAGCATTTTCTTTTGGGATAAGAGCATCTCCTTTGCGAAGCACTATTCCGTCTTTGCTGCATCTCTCGCTCTCTCACATTGACGAATTAACACAGAAATTGCGTCGCGATGAAATACTATTGGTTCTATGACTTCTCCTTCTATATCGAGTAACGTTTCTATGGAAACGACAGGATTTTCTTTTGGGATACGAGTATCTCCTTTCCGATGCACTATTCCTCCTTTACTGCATCCCTCCCTCTCTCACATTCACGAATTAACACAGAAATTGCGTGGCTATGAAATACTATGGGTTCTATGACTTCTCCTTTTAAACCGAGTAACGTTTCTGTTGAAACGACAGGATTTTCTTTTGGGATAGGAGTCTCTCCTTTCCGATGCACTATTCCGTCTTTACTGCATCCCTCGCTCCCACACATTGATGAACTAACACAGAAATAGCGTCGCTACGAAATACTATCGGTTCTATGACATCTCCTTCTAAATCGAGTAACGTTTCTATGGAAACGACAATATTATCTTTTGGGATACGACTACCTCCTTTCCGATGCACTATGCCTTCTGTACTGCACCCCTCGCTCCCTCTCGTTGGCGAATTAACACGGAAATTGCGTCGCTATAAAATACTATGGGTTCTATGACTTCTCCTTCTCAATCGAGTAACGTTTCTGTTGAAACGACAGGATTTGCTTTTGGGACACGAGTATCTCCTTTCCGATGCACTATTCCGTGTTTACTGCATCCCGCGCTCCCTCACATTGACCAAATATCACAGATATTGAGTCGCTATGAAATACAATGGGTTCCATGACTTCTCCTTCTAAATCGAGTAACGTTTATATGGAAACAACAGGATTATCTTTTGGGATGCGAGTATCTCCTTCCCGAAGCACTATTCCTACTTTACTGCATTCCTCGCTCCCTCACATTGACGAATTAACACATAAATTGCGTCGCTATGATATACTATGTGTTCTATGACGTCTCCTTCTAAATCGAGTAACGTTTCTATGGAAACGACACGATTTTCTTTTGGGATACGAGTATCCCCTTTCCGATGCACTATGCCTTCTGTACTGCACCCCTCGCTCCCTCTCATTGGCGAATTAACACGGAAATTGCGTCGCTATGAAATACTATGGGTTCTATGACTTCTCCTTTTAAACCGAGTAACGTTTCTGTTGAAACGACAGGATTTTCTTTTGGGATAGGAGTCTCTCCTTTCCGATGCACTATTCCGTCTTTACTGCATCCCTCACTCCCTCACATTGACGAAATAACACAGAAATTTCGTCCCTATGAAATACTATGGGTTCCATGAATTCTCCTTCTAAATCGAGTAACGATTATATGGAAACGACAGGATTATCTTTTGGGATACGAGTATCTCTTTTCTGATGCACTATTAGCTCTTTACTGCATCCCTTGCTCCCTCACATTGACGAATATGCGTAGAAATTGCGTCACTTTGAGATACTATGTGCTTTATAACTTCTCCTTTAAAATCGAGCAGCGTTTCTACGGACACGACTAGATTTTCTTTTGGGATACGAGTATCTCCTTCCCGAAGCACTATTCCTACTTAACTGCATTCCTCGCTCCCTCACATTGACGAATTAACACATAAATTGCGTCGCTATGATATACTATGTGTTCAATGACTTCTCCTTCTAAATCGAGTAACGTTTCTATGGAAACGACAGGATTTTCTTTTGGGATACGAGTATCCCCCTTTCCGATGCACTATGCCTTCTGTACTGCACACCTCGCTCCCTCTCATTGGCGAATAAACACGGAAATTGCGGCGCTATGAAATACTATGGATTCTATGACTTCTCCTTCTAAATCGAGTAACGTTTCTATTGAAACGACAGGATTTTCTTTTGGGACACGAGTATCTCCATTCCGATGCACTATTCCGTCTTTACTACATCCCTCGCTCCCTCACATTGACCAAATAACACAGATATTGAGTCGCTATGAAATACTATGGGTTCCATAACTTCTCCTTCTAAACCGAGTAACGTTTCTATTGAATCGACAGGATTTTCGTTTGGGATAGGAGCCTCTCCTTTCCGATGCACTATTCCGTCCTTACTGCATCCCTCGCTCCCTCTCATTGACAAAGTTAACACAGAAATTGCGTCGCTATGAAATTATATGCGTTCTATGTCTTGTCCTTCTAAATGGAGTAACGTTTCAACGGAAACGACAGGATTTTCTTTTGGGATACTACTATCTCCTTGCCAATGCACTATTAGTTCATTACTGCATCCCTCGCTCCCTCACATTGACGAATAAACACAGAAATTGCGTCGCTACGAAATAGTATGGGTTCTATAACCTCTCCTTCTAAATCGAGTAAAGTTTCTACGGAAACGACAGGATTTTCTTTTGGGATATGAGTATCTCATTTCCGATTCACGATTCCTTCTTTACTGCATCTCTCGCTCCCTCTCATTGACGAATTAATGTAGAAATTGCGTCGCTATGAAATACTATGGGTTCTATTACTTCTCCTTCTAAATCGAGTAACGTTTCTACTGAAACGAAAGGATTTTGTTTTGGTATACGAGTATCTCCTTTCCGATGCACTATTCCTTGTTTACTGTCACCCTGGCTCCATCACATTGACGAATTATCACAGAAATTGCATCGCTATGGAATACTATGTTTTCAATGACTTCTCCTTCTAAATCGAGTAACGTTGCAATGGAGACGACAGGATTTGCTTTTGGCATACTAGTATCACCTTACCGTTGCACAATTCCTTCTTTACTGCATCCCTCGCTCCCTCACATTGGCGAATTAACACAGAAATTGCGTCGCTATGAAATACTATGGGTTCTATGACATCCCCTTCTAAATCGCGTAGCGTTTCTATGGAAACGACAGCATTTTCTTTTGGGATAAGAGCATCTCCTTTGCGAAGCACTATTCCGTCTTTGCTGCATCTCTCGCTCTCTCACATTGACGAATTAACACAGAAATTGCGTCGCGATGAAATACTATTGGTTCTATGACTTCTCCTTCTATATCGAGTAACGTTTCTATGGAAACGACAGGATTTTCTTTTGGGATACGAGTATCTCCTTTCCGATGCACTATTCCTCCTTTACTGCATCCCTCCCTCTCTCACATTCACGAATTAACACAGAAATTGCGTGGCTATGAAATACTATGGGTTCTATGACTTCTCCTTTTAAACCGAGTAACGTTTCTGTTGAAACGACAGGATTTTCTTTTGGGATAGGAGTCTCTCCTTTCCGATGCACTATTCCGTCTTTACTGCATCCCTCGCTCCCACACATTGATGAACTAACACAGAAATAGCGTCGCTACGAAATACTATCGGTTCTATGACATCTCCTTCTAAATCGAGTAACGTTTCTATGGAAACGACAATATTATCTTTTGGGATACGACTACCTCCTTTCCGATGCACTATGCCTTCTGTACTGCACCCCTCGCTCCCTCTCGTTGGCGAATTAACACGGAAATTGCGTCGCTATAAAATACTATGGGTTCTATGACTTCTCCTTCTCAATCGAGTAACGTTTCTGTTGAAACGACAGGATTTGCTTTTGGGACACGAGTATCTCCTTTCCGATGCACTATTCCGTGTTTACTGCATCCCGCGCTCCCTCACATTGACCAAATATCACAGATATTGAGTCGCTATGAAATACAATGGGTTCCATGACTTCTCCTTCTAAATCGAGTAACGTTTATATGGAAACAACAGGATTATCTTTTGGGATGCGAGTATCTCCTTCCCGAAGCACTATTCCTACTTTACTGCATTCCTCGCTCCCTCACATTGACGAATTAACACATAAATTGCGTCGCTATGATATACTATGTGTTCTATGACGTCTCCTTCTAAATCGAGTAACGTTTCTATGGAAACGACACGATTTTCTTTTGGGATACGAGTATCCCCTTTCCGATGCACTATGCCTTCTGTACTGCACCCCTCGCTCCCTCTCATTGGCGAATTAACACGGAAATTGCGTCGCTATGAAATACTATGGGTTCTATGACTTCTCCTTCTAAATCGAGTAACGTTTCTGTTGATACGACAGGATTTTCTTTTGGGACACGAGTATCTCCATTCCGATGCACTACTCCGTCTTTACTGCATCCCTCGCTCCCTCACATTGACCAAATAACACAGATATTGAGTCGCTATGAAATACTATGGGTTCCATTACTTCTCCTTCTAAACCGAGTAACGTTTCTATTGAATCGACAGGATTTTCGTTTGGGATAGGAGTCTCTCCTTTCCGATGCACTATTCCGTCCTTACTGCATCCCTCGCTCCCTCTCATTGACAAAATTAACACAGAAATTGCGTCGCTATGAAATACTATGGGTTCTATGATTCTCCCTCTAAATCGAGTAACGTTTCTATGGAAACGACAGGATTTTCTTTTGGGATACGAGTATCTCCTTTCTGAAGCACTATTCCGTCTATTTTCTGCATCCCTCGCTTCCTCACATTCACGAATTAACACAGAAATTGCGTGGCTATGAAATATTATGGGTTCCATGACGCCTCCTTCTAAATCGAGTTACGTTTCTATGGGAACGACAGGATTTTCTTTTGGGATACGACTATCTCCTTTCCGATGCACTGTTCCTCTCTACTGCATCCCTCGCTCCCTCACATTGACGAATTAACACAGCAATTGCGTCGCTATGAAATATTATGGGTTCCATGACGCCTCCTTCTAAATCGAGTTACGTTTCTATGGAAACGAGAGGTTTATCTTTTGGGATACTACTATCTCCTTTCCAATGCACTATTAGTTCATTACTGCATCCCTCGCTCCCTCACATTGACGAATAAACACAGAAATTGCGTCGCTACGAAATAGTATGGGTTCTATAACCTCTCCTTCTAAATCGAGTAACGTTTCTATGGAAACGACAGGATTTTCTTTTGGGATATGAGTATCTCATTTCCGATTCACGATTCCTTCTTTACTGCATCTCTCGCTCCCTCTCATTGACGAATTAATGTAGAAATTGCGTCGCTATGAAATACTATGGGTTCTATTACTTCTCCTTCTAAATCGAGTAACGTTTCTACTGAAACGAAAGGATTTTGTTTTGGTATACGAGTTTCTCCTTTCCGATGCACTATTCCTTCTTTACTGCCACCCTGGCTCCCTCACATTGACGAATTATCACAGAAATTGCATCGCTATGGAATACTATGTTTTCAATGACTTCTCCTTCTAAATCGGGTAACGTTTCAATGGAAACGACAGGATTTGCTCTTGGCATACTAGTATCACCTTTCCGTTGCACAATTCCTTCTTTACTGCATCCCTCGATCCCTCACATTGACGAATTAACACAGAGATTGCGTCGCTATGAAATACTGTGGGTTCTATGGCTCATCCTTCTAAATCGAGTAACATTTCTATGGAAACGAGAGGATTTTCTTTTGGTATACGAGTATCTCCTTTCCGATGCACTATTCCTCCTTTACTGCATCCCTCCCTCCCTCACATTAACGAATTAACACCGAAATTGCGTGGCTATGAAATACTATGGGTTATATGACTTCTCCTTCAAAACCGAGTAACGTTTCTGTTGAAACGACAGAATTTTCTTTTGGGATAGGAGTCTCTCCTTTCCGATGCACTATTCCTTCTTTAATGCAACCCTCGCTCCCTCACACTGACAAATTAACACAGAAATTGCGTCGCTATGAATTACTATGGGTTCTATGACTTCTCCTTCTAAGTCGGGTAACGTTTCTATGGAGACGACGGGATTTTCTTTTGGGATACGACTATCGCCTTTCCGATGCACTATTCCTTCTGTCCTGCATCCTTCGCTTCCTCACATTGGCGAATTAACACAGAAATTGCGTCGCTATGAAATACTATGTGTTCTATGACTTCTCCTTCTAAAACGAGTAACGTTTCAATTGAAACGACAGGATTTTTTTTTTTTGAGATACGAGTATCTCCTTTCCGATGCACTATTCCGTCTTTACTGCATCACTCGCTCCCTCAGTTTGACGAAATAACACAGAGATTGCGTCGCTACGAAATACTATGGGTTCCATGACATCTCCTTCCAAATTGAGTAACGTTTCTATGGAAACGGCAGGATTTTCTTTTGGGATACGAGTATCTCCTTTCTGATGCACTATTAGTTCTGTACTGCATCCCTCGCTCCCTCACATTGACGAAATAACACCGAAATTGCGTCGCTATGAAATACTTTGGGTTCCATTACTTCTCCTTCTAAATCGAGTAACGTTTCAATGGAAACGACAGGATTTTCTTTTGGGATACGAGTATCTCCTTTCCGATGCACTATTAGTTCTTTACTGCATCCCTCGCTCCCTCCCATTGAGGAATAAGCACAGAAATCGCGTCGCTATGAAATACTATGGGTTCTTTAACTACTCTTTTCAAATCGAGAAACGTTTCTATGGAAACGACAGGATTTTCTTTTGGGATTGGAGTCTCTCCTTTCCGATGCACTACTCCGTCTTTACTGCGCCCCTCGCTCCCTCACATTGACGAATTAACACAGAAATTGCGTCGCTATGAAATACTATGGGTTCTATGACATCCCCTTCTAAATCGCGTAGCGTTTCTATGGAAACGACAGCATTTTCTTTTGGGATAAGAGCATCTCCTTTGCGAAGCACTATTCCGTCTTTGCTGCATCTCTCGCTCTCTCACATTGACGAATTAACACAGAAATTGCGTCGCGATGAAATACTATTGGTTCTATGACTTCTCCTTCTATATCGAGTAACGTTTCTATGGAAACGACAGGATTTTCTTTTGGGATACGAGTATCTCCTTTCCGATGCACTATTCCTCCTTTACTGCATCCCTCCCTCTCTCACATTCACGAATTAACACAGAAATTGCGTGGCTATGAAATACTATGGGTTCTATGACTTCTCCTTTTAAACCGAGTAACGTTTCTGTTGAAACGACAGGATTTTCTTTTGGGATAGGAGTCTCTCCTTTCCGATGCACTATTCCGTCTTTACTGCATCCCTCGCTCCCTCACATTGATGAATTAACACAGAAATAGCGTCGCTACGAAATACTATCGGTTCTATGACATCTCCTTCTAAATCGAGTAACGTTTCTATGGAAACGACAAGATTATCTTTTGGGATACGACTACCTCCTTTCCGATGCACTATGCCTTCTGTACTGCACCCCTCGCTCCCTCTCGTTGGCGAATTAACACGGAAATTGCGTCGCTATAAATTACTATGGGTTCTATGACTTCTCCTTCTCAATCGAGTAACGTTTCTGTTGAAACGACAGGATTTGCTTTTGGGACACGAGTATCTCCTTTCCGATGCACTATTCCGTGTTTACTGCATCCCGCGCTCCCTCACATTGACCAAATATCACAGATATTGAGTCGCTATGAAATACAATGGGTTCCATGACATCTCCTTCTAAATCGAGTAACGTTTATATGGAAACAACAGGATTATCTTTTGGGATGCGAGTATCTCCTTCCCGAAGCACTATTCCTACTTTACTGCATTCCTCGCTCCCTCACATTGACGAATTAACACATAAATTGCGTCGCTATGATATACTATGTGTTCTATGACGTCTCCTTCTAAATCGAGTAACGTTTCTATGGAAACGACACGATTTTCTTTTGGGATACGAGTATCCACTTTCCGATGCACTATGCCTTCTGTACTGCACCCCTCGCTCCCTCTCATTGGCGAATTAACACGGAAATTGCGTCGCTATGAAATACTATGGGTTCTATGACTTCTCCTTCTAAATCGAGTAACGTTTCTGTTGATACGACAGGATTTTCTTTTGGGACACGAGTATCTCCATTCCGATGCACTACTCCGTCTTTACTGCATCCCTCGCTCCCTCACATTGACCAAATAACACAGATATTGAGTCGCTATGAAATACAATGGGTTCCATGACTTCTCCTTCTAAATCGAGTAACGTTTATATGGAAACAACAGGATTTTCTTTTGGGATACGACTATCTCCTTTGCGATGCACTGTTCCTCTCTACTGCATCCCTCGCTCCCTCACATTGACGAATTAACACAGCAATTGCGTCGCTATGAAATATTATGGGTTCCATGACGCCTCCTTCTAAATCGAGTTACGTTTCTATGGAAACGAGAGGATTATCTTTTGGGATACTACTATCTCCTTTCCAATGCACTATTAGTTCATTACTGCATCCCTCGCTCCCTCACATTGACGAATAAACACAGAAATTGCGTCGCTACGAAATAGTATGGGTTCTATAAAATCTCCTTCTAAATCGAGTAACGTTTCTATGGAAACGACAGGATTTTCTTTTGGGATATGAGTATCTCATTTCCGATTCACGATTCCTTCTTTACTGCATCTCTCGCTCCCTCTCATTGACGAATTAATGTAGAAATTGCGTCGCTATGAAATACTATAAGTTCTATTACTTCTCCTTCTAAATCGAGTAACGTTTCTACTGAAACGAAAGGATTTTGTTTTGGTATACGAGTTTCTCCTTTCCGATGCACTATTCCTTCTTTACTGCCACCCTGGCTCCCTCACATTGACGAATTATCACAGAAATTGCATCGCTATGGAATACTATGTTTTCAATGACTTCTCCTTCTAAATCGGGTAACGTTTCAATGGAAACGACAGGATTTGCTCTTGGCATACTAGTATCACCTTTCCGTTGCACAATTCCTTCTTTACTGCATCCCTCGATCCCTCACATTGACGAATTAACACAGAGATTGCGTCGCTATGAAATACTGTGGGTTCTATGGCTCATCCTTCTAAATCGAGTAACGTTTCTATGGAAACGAGAGGATTTTCTTTTGGTATACGAGTATCTCCTTGCGATGCACTATTCCTCCCTTACTGCATCCCTCCCTCCCTCAAATTAACGAATTAACACAGAAATTGCGTGGCTATGAAATACTATGGGTTATATGACTTCTCCTTCTAAACCGAGTAACGTTTCTGTTGAAACGACAGAATTTTCTTTTGGGATAGGAGTCTCTCCTTTCCGTAGCACTATTCCGTCTTTACATCAACCCTCGCTCCCTCACATTGACAAATTAACACGGCAATTGCGTCGCTATGAATTACTATGTGTTCTATGACTTCTCCTTCTAAAACGAGTAACGTTTCAATTGAAACGACAGGATTTTTTTTTGGGATACGAGTATCTCCTTTCCGATGCACTATTCCGTCTTTACTGCATCCCTCGCTCCCTCACTTTGACGAAATAACACAGAGATTGCGTCGCTACGATATACTATGTGTTCCATGACATCTCCTTCCAAATCGAGTAACGTTTCTATGGAAACGGCAGGATTTTCTTTTGGGATACGATTATCTCGTTTCTGATGCACTATTAGTTCTTTACTGCATCCCTCGCTCCCTCACATTGACGAAATAACACCGAAATTGCGTCGCTATGAAATACTTTGGGTTCCAATACTTCTCCTTCTAAATCGAGTAACGTTTCTATGGAAACGAGAGGATTATCTTTTGGGATACGAGTTTCTCCTTTCCGATGCACTATTAGTTCATTATTGCATCCCTCGCTCCCTCACATTGACGAATAAACACAGAAATTGCGTCGCTATGAAATACTATGGGTTCTATGACATCCCCTTCTAAATCGCGTAGCGTTTCTATGGAAACGACAGCATTTTCTTTTGGGATAAGACCATCTCCTTTGCGAAGCACTATTCCGTCTTTGCTGCATCTCTCGCTCTCTCACATTGACGAATTAACACAGAAATTGCGTCGCGATGAAATACTATTGGTTCTATGACTTCTCCTTCTATATCGAGTAACGTTTCTATGGAAACGACAGGATTTTCTTTTGGGATACGAGTATCTCCTTTCCGATGCACTATTCCTCCTTTACTGCATCCCTCCCTCCCTCACATTCACGAATTAACACAGAAATTGCGTGGCTATGAAATACTATGGGTTCTATGACTTCTCCTTCTAAACCGAGTAACGTTTCTGTTGAAACGACAGGATTTTCTTTTGGGATACGAGTATCCCCTTTCCGATGCACTATTTCTTCTTTACTGCATCCTTCGCTCCCTCACATTGACGAATTAACACTGAAATTGCGTCGCTATGAAATACTATCGGTTCTATGACATCTCCTTCTAAATCGAGTAACGTTTCTATGGAAACGACAAGATTATCTTTTGGGATACGACTACCTCCTTTCCGATGCACTATGCCTTCTGTACTGCACCCCTCGCTCCCTCTCGTTGGCGAATTAACACGGAAATTGCGTCGCTATAAAATACTATGGGTTCTATGACTTCTCCTTCTTAATCGAGTAACGTTTCTGTTGAAACGACAGGATTTGCTTTTGGGACACGAGTATCTCCTCTCCGATGCACTATTCCGTGTTTACTGCATCCCTCGCTCCCCTCACATTGACCAAATAACACAGATATTGAGTCGCTATGAAATACAATGGGTTCCATGACTTCTCCTTCTAAATCGAGTAAAGTTTATATGGAAACAACAGGATTATCTTTTGGGATACGAGTATCTCTTTTCTGATGCACTATTAGCTCTTTACTGCATCCCTTGCTCCCTCACATTGACGAATAAGCGTAGAAATTGCGTCACTTTGAGATACTATGTGCTTTATAACTTCTCCTTTAAAATCGAGCAGCGTTTCTACGGACACGACTAGATTTACTTTTGGGATACGAGTATCTCCTTCCCGAAGCACTATTCCTACTTTACTGCATTCCTCGCTCCCTCACATTGACGAATTAACACATAAATTGCGTCGCTATGATATACTATGTGTTCTATGACTTCTCCTTCTAAATCGAGTAACGTTTCTATGGAAACGACACGATTTTCTTTTGGGATACGAGTATCCCCTTTCCGATGCACTATGCCTTCTGTACTGCACCCCTCGCTCCCTCTCATTGGCGAATTAACACGGAAATTGCGTCGCTATGAAATACTATGGGTTCTATGACTTCTCCTTCTAAATCGAGTAACGTTTCTGTTGATACGACAGGATTTTCTTTTGGGATACGAGTATCTCCATTCCGATGCACTATTCCGTCTTTACTGCATCCCTCGCTCCCTCACATTGACCAAATAACACAGATATTGAGTCGCTATGAAATACTATGGGTTCCATTACTTCTCCTCCTAAACCGAGTAACGTTTCTATTGAATCGACAGGATTTTCGTTTGGGATTGGAGTCTCTCCTTTCCGATGCACTATTCCGTCCTTACTGCATCCCTCGCTCCCTCTCATTGACAAAATTAACACAGAAATTGCGTCGCTATGAAATAATATGGGTTCTATGATTCTCCCTCTAAATCGAGTAACGTTTCTATGGAAACGACAGGATTTTCTTTTGGGATACGAGTATCTCCTTTCTGAAGCACTATTCCGTCTATTTTCTGCATCCCTCGCTCCCTCACATTCACGAATTAACACAGAAATTGCGTGGCTATGAAATATTATGGGTTCCATGACGCCTCCTTCTAAATCGAGTTACGTTTCTATGGGAACGACAGGATTTTCTTTTGGGATACGACTATCTCCTTTCCGATGCACTGTTCCTTCTCTACTGCATCCCTCGCTCCCTCACATTGACGAATTAACACAGCAATTGCGTCGCTATGAAATATTATGGGTTCCATGACGCCTCCTTCTTAATCGAGTTACGTTTCTATGGAAACGAGAGGATTATCTTTTGGGATACTACTATCTCCTTTCCAATGCACTATTAGTTCATTACTGCATCCCTCGCACCCTCACATTGACGAATAAACACAGAAATTGCGTCGCTACGAAATAGTATGGGTTCTATAACCTCTCCTTCTAAATCGAGTAACGTTTCTATGGAAACGACAGGATTTTCTTTTGGGATATGAGTATCTCATTTCCGATTCACGATTCCTTCTTTACTGCATCTCTCGCTCCCTCTCATTGACGAATTAATGTAGAAATTGCGTCGCTATGATATACTATGGGTTCTATTACTTCTCCTTCTAAATCGAGTAACGTTTCTACTGAAACGAAAGGATTTTGTTTTGGTATACGAGTTTCTACTTTCCGATGCACTATTCCTTCTTTACTGACACCCTGGCTCCCTCACATTGACGAATTATCACAGAAATTGCATCGCTATGGAATACTATGTTTTCAATGACTTCTCCTTCTAAATCGAGTAACGTTTCAATGGAAACGACAGGATTTGCTTTTGGCATACTAGTATCACCTTTCCGTTGCACAATTCCTTCTTTACTGCATCCCTCGCTCCCTCACATTGACGAATTAACACAGAGATTGCGTCGCTATGAAATACTGTGGGTTCTATGGCTCATCTTTCTAAATCGAGTAACGTTTCTATGGAAACGACGGGATTTTCTTTTGGGATACGACTATCGCCTTTCCGATGCACTATTCCTTCTGTACTGCATCCTTCGCTTCCTCACATTGGCGAATTAACACAGAAATTGCGTCGCTATGAAATACTATGTGTTCTATGACTTCTCCTTCTAAAACGAGTAACGTTTCAATTGAAACGACAGGATTTTTTTTTTTTTTTGGGGATACGAGTATCTCCTTTCCGATGCACTATTCCGTCTTTACTGCATCCCTCGCTCCCTCACTTTGACGAAATAACACAGAGATTGCGTCGCTACGATATACTATGGGTTCCATGACATCTCCTTCCAAATCGAGTAACGTTTCTATGGAAACGGCAGGATTTTCTTTTGGGATACGAGTATCTCCTTTCTGATGCACTATTAGTTCTTTACTGCATCCCTCGCTCGTTCACATTGACGAATAAGCGTTGAAATTGCGTCACTGTGAGATCCTATGTGCTCCATAACATCTTCTTTACAATCGAGCAACGTTTCTACGGACACGACTAGATTTTCTTTTGGGATACGAGTATCTCCTTCCCGAAGCACTATCCCGACTTTACTGCATTCCTCGCTCCCTGACATTGACGAATTAACACAGAATTGGCGTCGCTATGAAATACTATGTGATCTATGACTTCTCCCTCTAAATCGAGTAACGTTTCTATGGAAACGACAGGATTTTCTTTTGGGATTCGAGTGTCTCCTTTCCGCTGCACAATTCCTTCTTTACTGCATCCCTCGCTCACTCACGTTGACGAATTAACACTGAAATTGCGTGGCTATTAAATACTATGGGTTCGATGACTTCTCCTTCTAAAGCGAGTAACGTTTCTATAGAAACGACAGAATTTTCTTTTGGGATACGAGTATCTCCTTTCCGATGCACTATTCCTTCTTTACTGCATCCCTCGCTCTCTCACATTCACGAATTAACACAGAAATTGCGTGGCTATGAAATGCTATGGGTTCTATGACTTCTACATCTAAACCGATTAACGTTTCTATTGAAACGACAGGATTTTCTTTTGGGATAGGAGTCTCTCCTTTCCGATGCAATATTCCGTCCTTACTGCATCCCTCGCTCCCTCTCATTGACGAATTAACACAGAAATTGCGTCGCTATGAAATACTATTCGTTCTAGGACACCTCCTTCTAAATCGAAAACGTTTCAATGGAAACGACAGGATTTCCTTTTGGGATACGAGTATCTCCTTTCCGATGCTCTATTCCTTCTTTACTGCATCCCTCGCTCCCTTACATTGACGAATTAACACAGAAATTACGCCGCTATAAAAAACTATAGGTTCTAGTACACCTCCTTCAAAATCGAGTAACGTTTCTATTCAAACGAAAGGATTTTCTTTTGGGATACGAGTATCTCCTTTCCGATGCACTATTCCGTCTTTACTGCCTCCCTGGCTCCCTCACATTGACGAATTATCACAGAAATTGCATCGCTATGGAATACTATGTGTTCAATCACTTCTCCTTCTAAATCGAGTAACGTTTCAATGGAAACGAAAGGATTTTCTTTTGGGATACGAGTATCTCCATTCTGATGCACTATTAGTTCTTTACTGCATCCCTCGCTCCCTCACATTGACGAATAAGCGTTGAAATTGCGTCACTGTGAGATCCTATGTGCTCTATAACTTCTCCTTCACAATCGAGCAATGTTTCTACGGACACGACTAGATTTTCTTTTGGGATACGAGTAACTCCTTCCCGAAGCACTATCCCGACTTTACTGCATTCCTCGCTCCCTCACATTGACGAATTAACACAGATATTGCGTCGCTATGAAATACTATGTGTTCTATGACTTCTCCTTCTAAATCGAGTAACGTTTCTATGGAAACGACAGGATTTTCTTTTGGGATACTAGTATCTCCCTTCCGCTGCACTATTCCTTCTTTAGTGCATCCCTCGCTCCCTGACATTGACGAATTGAGACAGGATTTACGTGGCTATTGAATACTATGGGTTCTATGACTTCTCCTTCTAAATCGAGTAACGTTTCTGTTGAAACGACAGGATTTTCTTTTGGGACACGAGTATCTTCTTTGCGATGCATTATTCCGTCTTTACAGCATCCCTCGCTCCCTCTCATTGACAAAATTAACACAGAAATTGCGTCGCTATGAAATACTATGGGTTCCATTACTTCTCCTTCTGAATCGAGTAACGTTTCTATGGAAACGACAGGATTTTCTTCTGGGATACGAGTATCTCATTTCCGATGCACTATTAGTTCTTTACTGCATCCCTCGCTCCCTCCCATTGAAGAATAAACACACAAATTACGTCGCTACGAAATAGTATGGGTTCTATAACCTCTTCGTCTAAATCGAGTAACGTTTCTATGGAAACGACAGGATTTTCTTTTGGGATATGAGTATCTCACTTCCGATGCACGACTCCTTCTGTACTGCATCTCTCGCTCCCTCACATTGACGAATTAAGGCAGAAAATGCGTCGCTATGAAATACTATGGGTTCTATGACTTCTCCTTCTAAATCGAGTAACGTTTCTATGGAAACGACAGGATTTTTTTCTGGGATACGAGTATCTCATTCCCGATGCACTATTAGTTCTTTACTGCATCCCTCGCTCCCTCCCATTGAAGAATAAACACAGAAATTACGTCGCTACGAAATAGTATGGGTTCTATAACCTCTTCGTCTAAATCGAGTAACGTTTCTATGGAAACGACAGGATTTTCTTTTGGGATATGAGTATCTCACTTCCGATGCACGACTCCTTCTTCACTGCATCTCTCGCTCCCTCACATTGACGAATTAAGGCAGAAAATGCGTCGCTATGAAATACGATGGGTTCTATGACTTCTCCTTCTACATCGAGCAACGTTCCTATTGAAACGAAGGATTTTGTTTTGGTATACGAGTATCTCCATTCCGATGCATTATTCCTTCTTTACTGCCTCCCTGGCTCCCTCACATTGACGAATTATCACAGAAATTGCATCGCTATGGAATACTATGTGTTCAATCACTCCTCCTTCTAAATCGAGTAACGTTTCAATGGAAACGAAAGGATTTTCTTTTGGGATACGAGTATCTCCATTCTGATGCACTATTAGTTCTTTACTGCATTCCTCGCTCCCTCACATTGACGAATTAACACAGATATTGCGTCGCTATGAAATACTATGGGTTCTATGACTTCTCCATCTAAACCGAGTTACGTTTCTATCGAAACGACAGGATTTTGTTTTGGGATACGAGTCTCTCCTTTCCGATGCACTATTCCGTCCTTACTGCATTCCTCGCTCCCTAGAATTGACGAATTAACACAGAAATTGCGTCGCTATGAAATACTATTCGTTCTAGGACACCTCCTTCTAAATCGAGTAACGTTACAATGGAAGCGACAGGATTTCCTTTTGGGATACGAGTATCTCCTTTCCGATGGACTATTCCTTCTTTACTGCATCCCTCGCTTCCCTCACATTGCCGAATTAACACAGAGATATCGTCGCTATGAAATATTATGGGTTCCATGACGCCTGCTTCAAAATCGAGTAACGTTTCTATGGAAACGACAGGATTTTCCTTTGGGATCCGACCATCTCCTTTCCGATGCACTATGCCTTCTTTACTGCATCCCTCGCTCCCTCACATTGACGAATTAATACAGAAATTGCGTCGCTATGAAATTCTATGGGTTCTATGTCTTGTCCTTCAAAATCGGGTAACGTTTCTATGGAAACGACAGGAGTTTCTTTTCGGATAGGAGTCTCTCCTTTTCGATTCACTATTCCGTCCTTACTGCATCCCTCGCTCCCTCTCATTGACGAATTAACACAGAAATTGCGTCGCTATGAAATACTATTCGTTCTAGGACACCTCCATCTAAATCGAAAACGTTTCAATGGAAACGACAGGATTTCCTTTAGGGGTACGAGTATCTCCTTTCCGATGCTCTATTCCTTCTTTACTGCATGCCTCCCTCCCTCACATTGACGAATAACACAGAGATTAGGTCGCTATGGAATACTATGGGTTCTATGACTCATCCTTTTAAACCAAGTAACGTTTCTATGGAAACGAAAGGATTTTCTTTTGGTATACGAATATCTCCTTTCCGATGCGCTATTCCTTCTGTACTGCATCCCTCGCTTCCTCACATTGGCGCATTAACACAGAAATTGAGTCGCTATGAAATACTATGTGTTCTATGGCTTCTCCTTCTAAATCGAGTAACGTTTTTATTGAAACGACAGGATTTTCGTTTACGATACGAGTATCTCCTTTCCGATGCACTATTCCGTCTTTACTGCATCTCTCGCTCCCTCACATTGACGAATTAACACAGGAATTGTGTCGCTATGAAATACTATGGGTTCTATGACTTCACCTTCTAAATCGAGTAACGTTTCTATGGAAACGACAGGATTTTCTTTTAGGATACGAGTATCTCCCTTCCGCTGCACTATTCCTTCTTTACTGTATCCCTCGCTCCCTTAAATTGACGAATTGAGACAGGATTTGCGTGGCTATTAAGTACTATGGGTTCTATGACTTCTCCTTCTAAATCGAGTAACGTTTCAATGGAAACGACAGGATTTTCTTTTGGGATACGAGTATCTCCTTTCCGATGCACTATTCCTTCTTTACTTCATCCCTCGCTCCCTCACATTGACGAATTAACACAGAAATTGCGTCGCTATGATGACCTATGTGTTCTATGACTTCTCCTTCTAAATCGAGTAACGTTTCCATTGAAACGACAGGATTTTCTGTTAAGATACGAGTATCTCCTTTCCGATGCACTATTCCGTCTTTACTGCATCTCTCGCTCCCTCACATTGACGAAATAACACAGAAATCGCGTGGCAATGAAATACTAAGGGGTTCTATGACTACTCCTTCTAGATCGAGTAACGTTTCTATGGAAACGAGAGGATTTTCTTCAGGTATACGAGTATCTCCTTTCCGATGCACCATTCCTTCTGTATTGCATCCCTCGCTCCCTCACATTGACGAATTAACACAGATATTGCGTCGCTTTGAAATACAATGCGTTCTATGACTCCCCCTTCTAATTCGAGTAACGTTTCTATTGAGACGACAGTATTTTTCTTTCGGGATACGAGTATCTCCTTTCCGATGCACTTTTCCTTCTTTTCTGCTTCCCTGGCTCCCTCACATTAAAGAATTAACACAGTAATAGCGCCGCTATGGAATACTATGTGTTCTATGACTTCTTATTCTAAATCGAGTAACGTTTCTAATGAGACGGCAGGATTTTCTTTTGGGATACGAGTATCGCCTTTCCGATGCACTATTCCTTCTTTACTGCATCCCTCGCTCCCTCACATTGACGAATTAACACAGAAATTGCGTGGCTATGAAATACTATGGGTTCTATGACTTCTCTTTCTAAATTGAGTAACGTTTCTATGGAAACGACAGGATTTTGTTTTGGGATACGAGTATCTCCTTTCCGATGCACTATTCCGACTTTACTGCATCCCTCGATCCCTCACATTGACGAAATAACACACAAATAGCGTCGCTATGAAATACTATGGGTTCCATGACTTATCCTTCTAAATCGAGTAACGTATCTATGGAAACGACAGGATTTTCTTTTGGGATACGAGTATCTCCTTTCCGATGCACTATTAGTTCTTTACTTCATCCCTCGCTCCCTCACATTGACGAATAAGCGCAGAAATTGCGTCGCTGTGAGATACTATGGGTTATATGACTTCTCCTTTGAAATCGAGTAACTTTTCTATGGACACGACAGTATTTTCTTTTGGGATACGAGTATCTCCTTTCCGATGCACTATTCCGTCTTTACTGCACCATTCGCTCCCTCACATTGACCTAATAACACAGATATTGCGTCGCTATGAAATACTATGGGTTCTATGACTTCTCCTTCTAAATCGAGTAACGATTGTATTGAATCGACAGGATTTTCTTTTGGGATACGAGTATCTCCTTTCCGATGCACTATTCCATCTTTACTGCATCAGTCGCTCCCTCACATTGACCAAATAATACAGATATTGCGTCACTGTGAAATACTATGGGATACATGACTTCTCCTTCTAAATCGAGCAACGTCTCTATTGGAACGACAGGATTCTCTTTTGGGATACGAGTGTCTCCTTTCCGATGCACTATTAGTTGTTTACTGCATCCCTCGCTCCCTCACATTGAAGAATAAGCACAGTAATTGCGTCCCTGTGAAATACTATGGGTTCTATTACTTCTCCTATCAAATCGAGTAGCGTTTCTATTGAAACGACAGGATTTTCATTTGGGATACGAGTATCTTCTTTCCGATGCACTATTCCTTCTTTACTGCATCCCTCGCTCCCTCACTTTCACGAATTAACACTGAAATTGCGTCGCTATCAAATACTATGAGTTCTATGACTTATCCTTCCAAAACCGAGTAACGTTTCTATTGAAACGACGAAATTTTCTTTTGGGATGTGAGTTTCTCCTTTCCGATGCACTATTCCGTCATTACTGCATCCCTCGCTCCCTCACATTGAAGAATAAGCACAGAAATTGCGTCGCTGTGATATACTATGGGTTCTATTACTTCTCCTATCAAATCGAGTAACGTTTCTATGGAAACGACAGGATTTTCTTTTGGGATACGAGTATCTCCTTTCCGATGCACTATTCCATCTTTACTGCATCCCTCGCTCCCTCACATTCACGAATTAACACAGAAATTGCGTGGTTTATAAAATACTATGGGTTGTATTACTTCTCCTTCTAAACCGAGTAACGTTTCTATTGAAACGACAGAATTTTCTTTTGGGATACGAGTATCTCCTTTCCCCTGCACTATTAGTTCATTACTGCATCCTTCGCTTCCTCACATTGACGAATTAACACAGAAATTGCGTCGCTATGAAAAAGTATGTGTTCTATAGCTTCTCCTTCTAAATCGAGTATCGTTTCTGTTGAAACGACAGGGTTTGCTTTTGGGACACGAGTATCTCCTTTCCGATGCACTATTCCGTCTTTACTGCATCCCTCGCTCCCTCACATTGACCAAATAACACAGATATTGCGTCGCTATGAAATACAATGTGTTCCATGACTTCTCCTTCTAAATCAAGTAAGGTTTTCATGGAAACGACAGGATTTTCTTTTGGGATACGAGTATCTCCTTTCCGATGCACTATTAGTTCTTTACTGCATCCCTCGCTCCCTCGCATTGAAGAATAAGCACAGAAATTGCGTCGCTGTGAAATACTATGTGTTCGGTAACTTCTCCTTTCAAATCGAGTAACGTTTCTATGGAAACGACTGGATTTTCTTTTGGGATACGAGTATCTCCTTTCCGATGCACTATTCCTTCTTTACTGCATCCCTCGCTCCCTCACATTCACGAATTAACACAGAAATTGCGTGGATATGAAATACTATGGGTTCTATGACTTCTCCATCTAAACCGAGAAACGTTTCTATTGAAACGACAGGATTTTGTTTTGGGATACGAGTCTCTCCTTTTCGAATCACTATTCCGTCCTTACTGCATCCCTCGCTCCCTCTCATTGACGAATTAACACAGAAATTGCGTCGCTATGAAATACTTCTCGTTCTAGGACACCTCCATCTAAATCGAAAACGTTTCAATGGAAACGACAGGATTTCCTTTAGGGGTACGAGTATCTCCTTTCCGATGCTCTATTCCTTCTTTACTGCATCCCTCGCTCCCTCACATTGACGAATAACACAGAGATTAGGTCGCTATGGAATACTATGGGTTCTATGACTCATCCTTTTAAACCAAGTAACGTTTCTATGGAAACGAAAGGATTTTCTTTTGGTATACGAATATCTCCTTTCCGATGCACTATTCCTTCTGTACTGCATCCCTCGCTTCCTCACATTGGCGAATTAACACAGAAATTGAGTCGCAATGAAATACTATGTGTTCTAAGGCTTCTCCTTCTAAATCGAGTAACGTTTTTATTGAAACGACAGGATTTTCTTTTAAGATACGAGTATCTCCTTTCCGATGCACTATTCCTTCTGTATTGCATCCGTCGCTCCCTCACATTGACGATTTAACACAGATATTGCGTCGCTTTGAAATACAATGCGTTCTATGACTCCCCCTTCTAATTCGAGTAACGTTTCTATTGAAACGACAGTAATTTTCTTTTGGGATACGAGTATCTCCTTTCCGATGCACTATTCCGTCTTTACTGCACCATTCGCTCCCTCACATTGACCTAATAACACAGATATTGCGTCGCTATGAAATACTATGGGTTCTATGACTTCTCCTTCTAAATCGAGTAACGATTGTATTGAATCGACAGGATTTTCTTTTGGGATACGAGTATCTCCTTTCCGATGCACTATTCCATCTTTACTGCATCAGTCGCTCCCTCACATTGACCAAATAATACAGATATTGCGTCACTGTGAAATACTATGGGATACATGACTTCTCCTTCTAAATCGAGCAACGTCTCTATTGGAACGACAGGATTCTCTTTTGGGATACGAGTATCTCCTTTCCGATGCACTATTAGTTGTTTACTGCATCCCTCGCTCCCTCACATTGAAGAATAAGCACAGTAATTGCGTCCCTGTGAAATACTATGGGTTCTATTACTTCTCCTATCAAATCGAGTAACGTTTCTATTGAAACGACAGGATTTTCATTTGGGATACGAGTATCTTCTTTCCGATGCACTATTCCTTCTTTACTGCATCCCTCACTCCCTCACTTTCACGAATTAACACAGAAATTGCGTCGCTATCAAATACTATGAGTTCTATGACTTATCCTTCCAAAACCGAGTAACGTTTCTATTGAAACGACGAAATTTTCTTTTGGGACGTGAGTTTCTTCTTTCCGATGCACTATTCCGTCATTACTGCATCCCTCGCTCCTTCACATTGAAGAATAAGCACAGAAATTGCGTCGCTGTGATATACTATGGGTTCTATTACTTCTCCTATCAAATCGAGTAACGTTTCTATGGAAACGACAGGATTTTCTTTTGGGATACGAGTATGTCCTTTCTGATGCACTATTCCATCTTTACTGCATCCCTCGCTCCCTCACATTCACGAATTAACACAGAAATTGCGTGGTTTATAAAATACTATGGGTTCTATTACTTCTCCTTCTAAACCGAGTAACGTTTCTATTGAAACGACAGAATTTTCTTTTGGGATACGAGTATCTCCTTTCCCCTGCACTATTAGTTCATTACTGCATCCCTCGCTTCCTCACGACAGGATTTTCTTTTGGAATACGAGTATCTCCTTTCCGCTGCACTATTCCTTCTTTACTCCATCCCTCGCCCCCTAACATTGACGAATTAAGACAGAAATTGCGTCGCTATGAAAAAGCATGGGTTCTATAACTTCTCCTTCTAAATAGAGTAACGTTTCTATGGAAACGACAGGATTTTCTTTTGGAATACGAATATCTCATTTCCGATGCACGATTCCTTCTTTACTGCATCTCTCGCTCCCTCACATTCACGAATTAACGCAGAAATTACGTCGCTAAGAAATACTATGGGTTCTATGACTTCTCCTCCTAAATCGGGTAACGTCTCTATTGAAACGACAGGATTTTGTTTTGGGATACGAGTATCTCCTTTCCGATGCACTATTCCTTCTTTACTACATCCCTGGCTCCCTCACATTGACGAATTATCACAGAAATTGCATCACTATGGAATACTATGTGTTCAACGACTTCTCCTTCTAAATCGAGTAACGTTTCAATGGAAACGACAAGATTTTCTTTTGGAACGAGTATCTCCTTTCCGATGCACTATTCCTTCTTTACTGCATCCCTCGCTCCCTCACATTGACGAAATAACACAGAAATTGCGTCGCTATGAAATACTTTGGGCACCATGACTTCTCCTTCCAAATTGAGTAACGTTTCTATGGAAACGACAGGATTTTCTTTTGGAATACGAGTATCTCCTTTCCGCTGCACTATTCCTTCTTTACTCCATCCCTCGCCCCCTAACATTGACGAATTAAGACAGAAATTGAGCGGCTATTAAATACTATGGGTTCTATTATCTCTCCTTCTAAATCGAGTAATGTTTCTATGGAAACGATAGGATTCTCTTTTGGGATACGAGTATCTCCATTCCGATGCACTATTCCTTCTTTACTGCATCCCTCGCTCCCTCACATTGACGAATTAACACAGAGGATGAGTCGCTATGATATACTATGGGTTCCATGACTTCTATTTCTAAATCGAGTAACGTTTCTATGGAAACAACAGGATTTTCTTTTATGATACGAGTATCTCCTTTCCGATGCACTTTTAGTTCTTTACTGCATCCCTCGTTCTTTCACATTGACGAATGTGGACTGAAATTGCGTGGCTATGAAATACTATGGTTTCTATGACTTCTCCTTCTAAATCGAGTAACGTTTATATGGAAACGACAGGAATTACTTTTGGGATACGACTATCTCCTTCCGATGCACTATTCCTTCTGTACTGCATCCCTCGCTCCCTCACATGGGCGAATAAACACAGAAATCACGTGGCTATGATATACTATGGGATCTATGGCTTCTCCTCCTAAATCGAGTAATGTTTCTATTGAAACGACAGGATTTTCTTTGGGATACGAGTATCTCATTTCTGATGAACTTTTCCTTTTGTACTTTATCCCTCGCTCCCTCACATTGACGAATTAACATCGATATTGCGTCGCTTCGAAATAAAATGCGTTCTATGACTCCCCCTTCAAAATCGAGTAACGTTTCTAATGAAACGACAGGATTTTCTTTTGGGATACGAGTATCTCCTTTCCGCTGCACTATTCCTTCTTTACTGAATCCCTCGCCCCCTGGCATTGACGATTTAAGACAGAAATTGAGTGGCTATTAAATACTATGGGTTCTATTATCTCTCCTTCTAAATCGAGTAACGTTTCTATGGAAACGATAGGATTCTCTTTTGGGATACGAGTATCTCCATTCCGATGCACTATTCCTACTTTACTGCATCCCTCGCTCCCTCAGAATGACGAATTAACACAGGAATTGCGTCGCTATGAAATACTATGTGTTCTATGACTTCCCCTTCTAAATCAAGTAACGTTTCTATGCAAACGACAGGATTTTCCTCTGGTATACGAGAATCTCCTTTCCGATGCACTATTCCTTCTTTACTGCATCCCTCGCTCTCTCACATTGACGAATTTACACAGAAATTGCGTCGCTTTGAAGTACTATTGGTTCTATGACTTCTCCATCTAAATCGAGTAACGTTTCTTTGGAAACGACTGGATTTTCCTTTGGTAAAGGAGTATCTCCTTTCCGATGCACTATTCCTTCTTAACTGCATCCTTCGCTCCCTCACATTGACGAATTAAGACAGAAATTGCGCGGCTATTAAATACTATGGGTTCTATTATCTCTCCTTCTAAATCGAGTAACGTTTCTATGGAAACGATAGGATTCTCTTTTGGGATACGAGTATCTCC
This sequence comes from Schistocerca americana, assembly GCF_021461395.2. Lineage (NCBI taxonomy): Eukaryota > Metazoa > Arthropoda > Insecta > Orthoptera > Acrididae > Schistocerca > Schistocerca americana. The sequence continues at coordinate 72,122 of NW_025726148.1, read as the reverse complement.
ATTCCGATGCACTATTCCTTCTTTACTGCATCCCTCGCTCCCTCACATTGACGAATTAACACAGAGGATGAGTCGCTATGTTATACTATGGGTTCCATGACTTCTATTTCTAAATCGAGTAACGTTTCTAAGGAAACAACAGGATTTTCTTTTATGATACGAGTATCTCCTTTCCGATGCACTTTTAGTTCTTTACTGCATCCCTCGTTCTTTCACATTGACGAATGTGGACTGAAATTGCGTGGCTATGAAATACTATGGTTTCTATGACTTCTCCTTCTAAATCGAGTAACGTTTATATGGAAACGACAGGAATTGCTTTTGGGATACGACTATCTCCTTCCGATGCACTATTCCTTCTGTACTGCATCCCTCGCTCCCTCACATGGGCGAATAAACACAGAAATCACGTGGCTATGATATACTATGGGATCTATGGCTTCTCCTCCTAAATCGAGTAATGTTTCTATTGAAACGACAGGATTTTCTTTGGGATACGAGTATCTCATTTCTGATGAACTATTCCTTCTGTACTTTATCCCTCGCTCCCTCACATTGACGAATTAACATCGATATTGCGTCGCTTCGAAATAAAATGCGTTCTATGACTCCCCCTTCAAAATCGAGTAACGTTTCTAATGAAACGACAGGATTTTCTTTTGGGATATGAGTATCTCCTTTCCGCTGCACTATTCCTTCTTTACTGCATCCCTCGCCCCCTGGCATTGACGATTTAAGACAGAAATTGAGTGGCTATTAAATACTATGGGTTCTATTATCTCTCCTTCTAAATCGAGTAACGTTTCTATGGAAACGATAGGATTCTCTTTTGGGATACGAGTATCTCCATTCCGATGCACTATTCCTACTTTACTGCATCCCTCGCTCTCTCACATTGACGAATTAACACAGAAATTGCGTCGCTTTGAAGTACTATGGGTTCTATGACTTCTCCATCTAAATCGAGTAACGTTTCTTTGGAAACGACTGGATTTTCTTTTGGTAAAGGAGTATCTCCTTTCCGATGCACTATTCCTTCTTAACTGCATCCTTCGCTCCCTCACATTGACGAATTAACGCAGAAATTGTGTCGCTATGAGTTATTATGGTTTCTATGACTTCTCCCTCTAAATCGAGTACCGTTTCCATGGAAAAGACAGGATTTTCTTTTGGCAAACGAGTATCTCCTTTCCGATGCACTGTTCCTTCTTTAGCGCATCACTCGCTCCCTCGCATTGACGATTTAACACAGAAATTGCGTCGCTATGAAATGCTATGGGTTCTATGACTTCTCCTTCTAAATCGAGTAACGTTTATGTGGAAACGACAGTAATTTCCTTTGGGATACGAGGATCTCCTTTCCTATGCTCTATTCCCTCTTCACTGCATCCCTCGATCCCTCTCATTGACGAAATAACGCGGAAATTGCGTCGCTATAAAATACTATGGATTCTATGACTTCTCCTTCTAAATCAAGTAACGTTTCTATGGAAAGGACAGGATTTTCTTTTGGGATACGAGTATCTCCTTTTCGATGCACTATTCCTTCTTTACAGCGTCTCTCGCTCCCTCACATTGACGAATTAACACAGAAATTGCGTCGCTATCAGATACTATGGGTTCTATGACATCTCCTTCTACATCGAGTAACGTTTCTATGGAAACGACAGGTTTTTCTTCTGGCATACGAGTATCTCCTTTCCGATGCACTATTCCATCTCTAATGCATCCCTCGCTCCCTCACATCGACGAATTAACACAGAAATTGCGTCGCTATTAAATACTATGGGTTTCAAGACTTCTCCTTCTAAATCGAGTAAAGTTTCTATGGATACGACAGGATTTTCTTTTATGATACGAGTATCTCCTTTCCGATGCACTATTACTTCTTTACTGCATCCCACGCTCCCTCACTTTGACGAATTAGCTGAGACACTGCTTCGCCATGATATACCATCTGTTCTATAACTTCTCCTTTTAAATAGAGTAACGTTTCTATGGAAACGACAGGATTTCGTTTTGGGATACATCTATCGCCTTTCCGATGCACTATTCCTTCTTAACGTCATCCCTCGCTCCCTCACATTGACGAATTAACGCAGAGATTGCGTCGCTACGAATTACTATGGGTTCTATGACTTCTCCTTCTAAATCGTGTAACGTTTCCATGGAAACGACAGGATTTTCTTTTGGGATACGAGTATCTCCTTTCCGATGCACTATTCCTTCCTATCGAAAGGAAAGGATTTTCTTTTGGGATACGAGTATCTCCTTTCCGATGCACTATTCCTTTTTTACTGCATCAATCGCTCCCCCACATTGACAAATTAACACAGAAATGGCGTCGCTATGAAATACTATGGGTTCTATTATATCTCCTTCTAAATCGAGTAACGTTTCTATGGTAACGACAGGGTTTTCTTCTGGTATACGAGTAGCTCCCTTCCGATGCACTATTTCTTCTTCACTGCATCCCTCGCTCCCTCAGAATGACAAATTAACACAGAAATTGCGCCGCAATGAAATACTGTGGATTCTAAGACTTCTCCTTTTAAATCGAGTAACGTTTATATCGAAACGACAGGAATTGCTTTTGGGATACGACTATCTCCTTCCGATGCACTATTCCTTCTGTACTGCATCCCTCGCTCCCTCACATGGGCGAATTAACACTGAAATCACTTGGCTATGATATACTATGGGATCTATGGCTTCTCCTCCTAAAACGAGTAATGTTTCTATTGAAACGACAGGATTTTCTTTGGGATACGAGTATCTCATTTCCGATGCACTATTCCTTCTGTACATTATCCCTCGCTCCCTCACATTGACGAATTAACACCGATATTGCGTCGCCTCGAAATAAAATGCGTTCTATGACTCCCCCTTCAAAGTCGAGTAACGTTTCTATTGAAACGACAGGATTTTCTTTTGGGTTACGAATATCTCCTTTCCGCTGAACTTTTCCTTCTTTACTGCATCCCTGGCTCCCTCACACTGACGAATTAACACAGATATTGCGTCGCAATGAAATACTATGGATTCTATGACTTCTCCTTCAAAATCGAGTAACGTTTCTATTTAAACGACAGGATTTTCTTCTGGTATACGAGTATCTCCTTTCCGATGCACTATTCCTTCTTTGCTGCATCCCTCGCTATCTCATATTGACGAATTAACACAAAAATTGCGTCGCTATGAAGTACTTTGGGTTCTATGACTTCTCCTTCTAAATCGAGTAACGTTCCTATGGAAAAGACTGGATTTTCTTTTGGTATACGAATATCTCCTTTCCGATGCACCATTCCGTCTTTGCTGCATCCCCCGCTACCTCACATTAACGAATTAAAGCAGAGATTGCGTCTCTATGAAATTCTATGGGTTCTATGACTTCTCCTTCTAAATCGAGTAACGTTTCTATGGAAACGACAGGATTTTCTTTTGGCAAACGAGTATCTCCTTTCCGATGCACTGTTCCTTCTTTAGCGCATCACTCGCTCCCTCACATTGACGAATTAACACAGAAATTGCGTCGCTATGAAATGCTATGGGTTCTATGACTTCTCCTTCTAAATCGAGTAACGTTTCTGTGGAAACGACAGTAATTTCTTTTGGATACGAGTATCTCCTTTCCTATGCACTATTCAGTCTTCACTGCATCCCTCGATCCCTCTCATTGACGAAATAACGCGGAAATTGCGTCGCTATGAAATACTATGGATTCTATGACATCTCCTTCTAAATCAAGTAACGTTTCTATGGAAAGGGCAGGATTTACTTTTGGGATACGAGTATCTCCTTTTCGATGCACTATTCCATCTCTAATGCATCCCTCGCTCCCTCACATCGACGAATTAACACAGAAATTGCGTCGCTATTAAATACTATGTGTTCTATGACTTCTCCTCCTAAATCGTGTAACGTTTCTATGGAAACGACAGGATTTTCTTTTGGGATACGACTATCTCCTTACCAATGCACTATTCCCTCTTTACTGCATCTCTCGCTCCCTCACATTGACGAATTAACACAGAAATTGCGTCGCTATGAAATACTATGGGTTTCAAGACTTCTCCTTCTAAATCGAGTAAAGTTTCTATGGATACGACAGGATTTTCTTTTATGATACGAGTATCTCCTTTCCGATGCACTATTACTTCTTTACTGCATCCCTCGCTCCCTCACATTGACGAATTAGCTAAGACACTGCTTCACCATGAAATACTATCTGTTCTATAACTTCTCCTTTTAAATAGAGTAACGTTTCTATGGAAACGACAGGATTTCGTTTTGGGATACATCTATCGCCTTTCCGATGCACTATTCCTTCTTAACTTCATCCCGCGCTCCCTCACATTGACGAATTAACGCAGAGATTGCGTCGCTACGAATTACTATGGGTTCTATGACTTCTCCTTCTAAATCGTCTAACGTTTCCATGGTAACGACAGGATTTTCTTTTGGGATACGAGTATCTCCTTTCTGATGCACTATTCCTTCTTTACTGCATCCCTCGCTCGATCACATTGACGAATTAACACAGAAATTGCGGCGCTATGAAATTCTCTGGGTTCTATGACTTCTTCTTCTAAATCGAGTAACGTTCCTATGGAAAAGACAGGATTTTCTTTTGGGATACGAGTATCACCTTTCCGATGCACTATTCCTTTTTTACTGCATCCCTCGCTCCCCCACATTGACAAATTAACACAGAAATGGCGTCGCTATGAAATACTATGGGTTCTATTATCTCTCCTTCTAAATCGAGTAACGTTTCTATGGAAACGATAGGATTCTCTTTTGGGATACGAGTATCTCCATTCCGATGCACTATTCCTTCTTTACTGCATCCCTCGCTCCCTCACATTGACGAATCAACACAGAAGATGAGTCGCTATGAAATACTATGGGTTCCATGACTTCTATTTCTAAATCGAGTAACGTTTCTATGGAAACAACAGGATTTTCTTTTATGATACGAGTATCTCCTTTCCGATTCACTATTAGTTCTTTACTGCATCCCTCGTTCCCTCACATTGACGTATGTGCACTGAAATTGCGTGGCTATGAAATACTATGGGTTCTATGACTTCTCTTTCTAAATCAAGTAAAGTTTCTATAGAAACGAAAGGATTTTATTTTGGGATACGAGTATGTCCTTTCCGATGCACTATTCCTTCTTTACTGCGTCTCTCGCTCCCTCACATTGACGAATTAACACAGAAATGGCGTCGCTATGATATACTATGGATTCTTTGACCGCTCCTTCTAAATCGAGTAACGTTTCTATGGAAGCGACAGGATTTTCTTTTGGGCTAGGTCTATCTCCTTTCCGATGCACTATTCCTTCTGTACTGCATCCCTCGCTCCCTCACAATGACGAATTCACACAGATATTGCGTCGCTTTCAAATTCAATGCGTTCTATGACTCCCCCTTCTAAATCGAGTAACGTTTCTATTGAAACGACAGGATTTTCTTTTGGGTTACGAGTATCTCCTTTCCGCTGCACTATTCCTTCTTTACTGCATCCCTCGCTCCCTCACACTGACGAAATAACACAGAAATTGCGTCGCTATGAAATACTATGGGTTCTATGACTTCTCCTTCTAAATCGAGTAACGTTCCTATGGAAAAGACTGGACTTTCTTTTGGTATACGAGTATCTCCTTCCTGATGCACCATTCCGTCTTTGCTGCATCCCCCGCTACCTCACATTAACCAATTAAAACAGAAATTGCGTCTCTATGAAATACTATGGGTTCTATGACTTCTCCTTCTAAATCGAGTAACGTTTCTATGGAAACGACAGGATTTTCTTTTGGTATACGAGTATCTCCATTCCGATGCACTATTCCTCCTTTACTGCATCCCTCGCTCTCTCACATTGACGAATTAACACAGAAATTGCGTCGCTTTGAAATACTATGGGTTCTATGACTTCTGCATCTAAATCGAGTAACGTTTCTTTGGAAACGACTGGATTTTCTTTTGGTAAAGGAGTATCTCCTTTCCGATGCACTATTCCTTCTTAACTGCATCCTTCGCTCCCTCACATTGACTAATTAACGCAGAAATTGCGTCGCTATGAGTTATTATGGTTTCTATGACTTCTCCCTCTAAATCGAGTATCGTTTCCATGGAAAAGACAGGATTTTCTTTTGGCAAACGAGTATCTCCTTTCCGATGCACTGTTCCTTCTTTAGCGCATCACTCGCTCCCTCACATTGACGAATTAACACAGAAATTTCGTCGCTATTAAATACTATGTGTTCTATGACTTCTCCTCCTAAATCGTGTAACGTTTCTATGGAAACGACAGGATTTTCTTTTGGGATACGCCTATCTCCTTATCAATGCACTATTCCCTCTTTACTGCATCTTTCGCTCCCTCACATTGACGAATTAACACAGAAATTGCGTCGCTATGAAATACTATTGGTTTCAAGACATCTCCTTCTAAATCGAGTAAAGTTCCTATGGATACGACAGGATTTTCTTTTATGATACGAGTATCTCCTTTCCGATGCACTATTACTTCTTTACTGCATCCCTCGCTCCCTCACTTTGACGAATTAGCTGAGACACTGCTTCGCCATGAAATACTATCTGTTCTATAAATTCTCCTTTTAAATAGAGTAACGTTTCTATGGAAACGACAGGATTTCGTTTTGGGATACATCTATCGCCTTTCCGATGCAGTATTCCTTCTTAACTTCATCCCTCGCTCCCTCACATTGACGAATTAACGCAGAGATTGCGTCGCTACGAATTACTATGGGTTCTATGACTTCTCCTTTTAAATCGTGTAACGTTTCCATGGAAACGACAGGATTTTCTTTTGGGGTACGAGTATCTCCTTTCCGATGCACTATTCCTTCTTTACTGCATCCCTCGCTCGATCACATTGACGAATTAACACAGAAATTGCGGCGCTATGAAATACTCTGGGTTCTATGACTTCTCCTTCTAAATCGAGTAACGTTCCTATGGAAAAGACAGGATTTTCTTTTGGGATACGAGTATCTCCTTTCCGATGCACTATTCCTTTTTTACTGCAGCCCTCGCTCCCCCACATTGACAAATTAACACAGAAATGGCGTCGCTATGAAATACTATTAGTTCTATGACTTCTCTTTCTAAATCGAGTAACGTTTCTATGGAAACGACAGGATTTTCTTTTGGGATACGAGTATCTACTTTCCGATGCACTATTCCTGTTTCACTGCATCCCTCGCTTTGACAAATTAACACAGAAATTGCGTCGCTATGAAATACCATTGGTTCTATGACATCTCCTTCTAAATCGAGTAACGTTTCTATAGAAACGACAGGATATTCCTTTGGGAAACGAGTATCTACTTTCCGATGCGCTATTCCTACTTTACTGCATCCCTCTTTCCCTCAAATTGACGAATAAGCACAGAAATTGCGTCGCTATGAAATCCTATGGGTTCTATGACTTCTCCTTCTAAATCGAGTAACGTTTCTATGGAAAGGACAGGTTTTTTTTTGGGAAACGACGATCTCCTTTCCGATGCACTATTCCTTTTTTACTGCATCACTCGCTCCCTCACATTGAGGAATTAACACAGAAATTGCGTCGCTATGAAATACTATGTGTCCCATGACTTCTCCCTCTAAATCGACTAACTTTTCTATGGAAACGATAGGATTTACTTATGGTATAGGAGTATCTCCTTTCCGGTGCACTATTCCTTCTGTACTGCACCCTCGCTCCCTCACATTGATGAATTAACACAGATATTGCGTCGCTATGATACTATGGGTTCTGTGACTCCTCCTCCTAAATCGAGTAACGTTTCAATGCAAACGACCAGATTTTCTATTGAGATACGAGTATCATATTTCCGATGCACTATTCCATCATTACTGCATCCCTCGCTCCCTCACATTGATTACTAACACAGACATTGCGTCGCTGTGAAATACTATGGTTTCTATGACATCTCCTTCTAAAACGAGTAGCGTTTTTATGGAAACCTCAGGATTTTTTTTGCGATACGAGTGTCTCCATTCCGATGCACTATTCCCTCTTATCTTCATCCCTAGCTCCCTCACATTGACAACATAACACAGAAATTGCGTTGCTCTGAAACACCATTGGTTCTATGAGATTTCCTTCTAAATCGAATAACGTTTCTATGGAATCAACAGGATTTTCTTCTGGGATACGAGTATCTCCTTTCCGATGCAATATTCCTTATTTACTGCATCCCTCGCTCCCTCAAATTGACGAATTAACACAGAAATTGCGTCGTTAAGAAATACTATGCTTTCTATGATTTCTCCTTCAAAATCGAGTTACGTTTCTATGGAAACGACAGGATTTTCTCTTGGGATACGGGTATCTCCTTTCCGATGCACTATTCCTCCACTACTGCATTCCTCGATCCCTCACATTGACGAATTAACACTGAAATTGCGTCGCTATGAAATACTATGTGTTCTATAACTTCTCGTTCTAAATAGAGTAACGTTTCTATGGAAACGACAGGATTTTCTTTTGGGATACGAGTATCTCCTTTCCGATGCACTATTCCTTCCTTACTGCAACCCCCGCTCCCTGACATTGACGAATTAACACAGATATTGTGTCGCTATGAAATACTATGGGTTCCATTACTTCTCCTTCTAAATCGAGTAACGTTTCTACGGAAACGACAGGATTTTCTATTAGGATGCGAGTATCTCCTTTCCGATGCACTATTACTTCTTTACTGCATCCCCGGCTCCCTCACATTGACGAATAAGCACAGAAGTTGCGTCGCTATGAAATACTATGGGTTCTATGACTTCTCCTTCTAATTCGAGTAAAGTTTCTATGAAAACGACAGGATTTTCTTTTATGATATGAGTATCTCCTCTCCGATGCACTATTAGTTCTTTACTGCATCCCTCGCTCCCTCACATTGACGAATTAACACAGAAATTGCGTCGCTATTAAATACTATGTGTTCTATGACTTCTCCTCCTAAATCGTGTAACGTTTCTATGGAAACGACAGGATTTTCTTTTGGGATACGACTATCTCCTTATCAATGCACTATTCCCTCTTTACTGCGTCTCTCGCTCCCTCACATTGACGAATTAACACAGAAATTGCGTCGCTATGAAATACTATGGGTTTCAAGACTTCTCTTTCTAAATCGAGTAAAGTTCCTATGGATACGACAGGATTTTCTTTTATGATACGAGTATCTCCTTTCCGATGCACTATTACTTCTTTACTGCATCCCTCGCTCCCTCACTTTGACGAATTAGCTGAGACACTGCTTCGCCATGAAATACTATCTGTTCTATAAATTCTCCTTTTAAATAGAGTGACGTTTCTATGGAAACGACAGGATTTCGTTTTGGGATACATCTATCGCCATTCCGATGCAGTATTCCTTCTTAACTTCATCCCTCGCTCCCTCACATTGACAAATTAACGCAGAGATTGCGTCGCTACGAATTACTATGGGTTCTATGACTTCTCCTTTTAAATCGAGTAACGTTTCCATGGAAACGACAGGATTTTCTTTTGGGATACGAGTATCTCCTTTCCGATGCACTATTCCTTCTTTACTGCATCCCTCGCTCGATCACATTGACGAATTAACACAGAAATTGCGGCGCTATGAAATACTCTGGGTTCTATGACTTCTCCTTCTAAATCGAGTAACGTTCCTATGGAAAAGACAGGATTTTCTTTTGGGATACGAGTATCTCCTTTCCGATGCGCTATTCCTTTTTTACTGCAGTCCTCGCTCCCCCACATTGACAAATTAACACAGAAATGGCGTCGCTATGAAATACTATTAGTTCTATGACTTCTCCTTCTAAATCGAGTAACGTTTCTATGGAAACGACAGGATTTTCTTTTGGGATACGAGTATCTACTTTCCGATGCACTATTCCTGTTTCACTGCATCCCTCGCTCCCTCACTTTGATAAATTAACACAGAAATGGCGTCGCTATGAAATACCATTGGTTCTATGACATCTCCTTCTAAATCGAGTAACGTTTCTATAGAAACGACAGGATATTCCTTTGGGAAACGAGTATCTACTTTCCGATGCGCTATTCCTACTTTACTGCATCCCTCTTTCCCTCAGATTGACGAATAAGCACAGAAATTGCGTCGCTATGAAATCCTATGGGTTCTATGACTTCTCCTTCTAAATCGAGTAACGTTTCTATGGAAAGGACAGGTTTTTTTTTGGGACACGACGATCTCCTTTCCGATGCACTATTCCTTTTTTACTGCATCACTCGCTCCCTCACATTGAGGAATTAACACAGAAATTGCGTCGCTATGAAATACTATGTGTCCCATGACTTCTCCCTCTAAATCGACTAACGTTTCTATGGAAACGATAGGATTTACTTATGGTATAGGAGTATCTCCTTTCCGGTGCACTATTCCTTCTGTACTGCACCCTCGCTCCCTCACATTGATGAATTAACACAGATATTGCGTCGCTATGATACTATGGGTTCTATGACTCCTCCTTCTAAATCGAGTAACGTTTCAATGCAAACGACCGGATTTTCTATTGAGATACGAGTATCATATTTCCGATGCACTATTCCATCATTACTGCATCCCTCGCTCCCTCACATTGATTAATTAACACAGACATTGCGTCGCTGTGAAATACTATGGTTTCTATGACTTCTCCTTCTAAAACGAGTAACGTTTTCATGGAAACGTCAGGATTTTTTTTTGCGATACGAGTGTCTCCATTCCGATGCACTATTCCCTCTTAACTGCATCCCTAGCTCCCTCACATTGACAATATAACACAGAAATTGCGTCGCTCTGAAATACCATTGGTTCTATGAGATCTCCTTCTAAATCGAATAACGTTTCTATGGAATCAACAGGATTTTCTTCTGGGATACGAGTATCTCCTTTCCGATGCAATATTCCTTATTTACTGCATCCCTCGCTCCCTCAAATTGACGAATTAACACAGAAATTGCGTCGTTAAGAAATACTATGCTTTCTATGACTTCTCCTTCAAAATCGAGTTACGTTTCTATGGAAACGAATGGATTTTCTCTTGGGATACGGTTATCTCCTTTCCGATTCACTATTCCTCCACTACTGCATTCCTCGATCCCTCACATTGACGAATTAACACTGAAATTGCGTCGCTATGAAATACTATGTGTTCTATAACTTCTCCTTCTAAATAGAGTAACGTTTCTATTGAAACGACAGGATTTTCTTTTGGGATACGAGTATCTCCTTTCCGATGCATTATTCCTTCTTTACTACATCTCTCGCTCCCTCACATTGACGAATTAACAATGAAATTGCGTCTCTATGAAATACTATGGGTTCTATGACTTCTCCTTCTAGATCGAGTAACGTTTCAATGGAAACGAGAGGATGTTCTTTTGTGATACGGCCGGACGAAGTGGCCGTGCGGTTAAAGGCGCTGCAGTGTGGAACCGCAAGACCGCTACGGTCGCAGGTTCGAATCCTGCCACGGGCATGGATGTTTGTGATGTCCTTAGGTTAGTTAGGTTTAACTAGTTCTAAGTTCTAGGGGACTAATGACCTCACTAGTTGGGTCCCATTGTGCTCAGAACCATTTTTATTGTGATACGTCGATCTCCTTCCGATGCACTATTCCTTCTTTACTGCCTCCCTCGATCCCTCACACTGACGAATTAACACAGAAATTGCGTCGCTATGAAATCCTATGTGTTCTATGACTTCTCCTTCTAAATCGAGTGACGTTTCTATGCAAACGACAGGATTTTCTTTTGGGATACGAGCATCTCCTTTCCAATCCACTATTCCTTCTTTACTGCATCCCTCGGTCCTTCACATTGACGAACTAACGCGGAAATTGGGTCGTTACGATATACTATGGGTTCTATGACTTCACCCTCTAAATCGAGTAACGTTTCTATGGAAGCGCCAGGATTTTCTTTTGTGATACGCGTATGTCCTTTTTGATGCACTATTTCTTCTTTACTGCGTCTCTCGCTCCCTCACATTGACGAATTAACACAGAAATTGCGTCGCTATGAAATACTATGGGTGTTAAGACTTCTCTTATTAAATCGACTAGCGTTTCTATTGACATGACAGGATTTCTTTTGGGATACGAGTATCTCCTTTCCGATGCACTATTCCTTCCTTACTGCATCCCCCGCTCCCTGACATTGACGAATTAACACAGATATTGTGTCGCTATGAAATACTATGGTTTCCATTACTTCTCCTTCTATATCGAGTAACGTTTCTACGGAAACGACAGGATTTTCTATTATCATGCGAGTATCTCCTTTCTGATATACTATATGTTCTATGACATCTCCTAAATCGAGTATCGTTTCTATGGAAACGACAGGATTTTCTTTTGGGATACGAGTATCTCCTTTCCGATGCACTATTCCTACTTTACTGCATCCCTCGTTCCCTAACATTGACGAATTAACACAGAAATTGCGCCACAATGAAATACTATGGGTTCCATGACTTCTTCTTCTAAATCGAGTAACGTTTCTATGGAAACGACAGGATATTCTTTTGGGATACGAGTATCTCCTTTCCGATGCACTATTCCTTCTTTACTGCATCCCTCGCTCCCTCACATTGACGAATTAACATAGAATTTGCGCCGCTATGAAATACTATGGGTTCTATGATTTCTCCTTAAAAATCGAGTTACGTTTCTATGGAAACGACAGAATTTTCTTTTGGGATACGAGTATCTCCTTTCCGATGCACTATTCCTCCTCTACATCATCCTTCGATCCCTCACATTCTTGAATTAACACTGAAATGGCGTCGCTATGAAATACTATGTGTTCTACAACTGCTCCTTCTAAATCGAATAACGTTTCTATGGAAACGACTGGATTTTCTTTTGGGATACGACTATCTCCTTTCCGATGCACTATTCCTACTTTACTGATTGCCTCGTTCCCTAACATTGACGAATAAGCACTGAAAATGCGTCGCTATGAAATCCTATGGGTTCTATGACTTCTCCTTCCAAATCGAGTAACTTTTCTATGGAAACCACAGGATTTTCTTTTGGGATACGACTATCTCCTTTCCGATGCACTATTCCTTCCTGACTCCATCCGTGGCTCCATCACATTGACGAACTAACACAGAAATTGCGACGCTATGGATTACTATGTGCTCTATGACTTCCCTTCTAAATCGAATATCGATTCTATGGAAAGGACAGGATTTTCTTATCGGATCCGAGTATGTCCTTTCCGATGCACTTTTCCTTTTCTATTGCATCCCTCGCACCCTCACATTGACGAATTAACACAGAGATTGCGTCGCTATGAAATACTATAGGTTCTTTGATTTCTCTTTAAAAATCGAGTTACGTTTCTATGGAAACGACAGAATTTTCTTTTGGGATACGAGTATCTCCTTTCCGATGCACTATTCCTCCTCTACTGCATACCTCGATCCCTCACATTGACGAATTAACAATGAAATTGCGTCTCTATGAAATACTATGGGTTCTATGACTTCTCCTTCTAAATCGAGAAACGTTTCAATGGAAACGACAGGATTTTACTTTGAGATACGAGTATCTCCTTACCGATGCACTATTCCCACTTTACTGATTGCCTCGTTCCCTAACATTGACTAATAAGCACAGAAAATGAGTCGCCATGAAATCCTATGGGTTCTATGACTTCTCCTTCTAAATTGAGTAACATTTCTATGGAAACGACATGATTTTCTTTTGGGATACGACTATCTCCTTTCCGATGCAGTATTCCTTCCTTATTCCATCCCTGGCTCCATCACATTGACCAATCAACACAGAAATTGCGACGCTATGGTATACTATGTGCTCTATGACATCTCCTTCTAAATCGAATATCGATTCTATGGAAGGGAAAGGATATTCTTATCGGATCCGTGTATCTCCTTGCCGATGCACTATTCCTTCTTTATTGCATCCCTCGCACCCTCATATTGACGAATTAACACAGAGATTGCGTCGCTATGAAATACTATGGGTTCTATGATTTCTCCTAAAAATCGAGTTACGTTTCTATGGAAACGACAGAATATTCTTTTGGGATACGAGTATCTCCTTTCCGATGCACTATTCCTTCTATCCTGCATCCCTCGCTCCCTCACATTGACGAATTAACACAGAAATTGCGTCAGTATGAAATACTATGCGTTCTATGACTTCCCTCTTAAAACGAGTTACGTTTCTATGGAAACGACAGGATTTTCATTTGGGATACGTCTGTCTCCTTTCCTACGCACTAGTCCATCTTTGCTGCATCCCTGGCTACCTCACATTCACGAATTAACACAGTAATTGCGACTCCATGGAATACTATGTGTTCTATGACTTCTCCTTCTAAATCGAGTAACGTTTCTAGGGAAACGACAGGTTTTTCTCATGGGATACGAGTATCTCCATTCCGATGCACTATTCCTTCTTTACTGCATCCCTCGCTCCCTCACATTGTTGAATTAACATAGAATTTGCGTCGCTATGAAATACTTTGAGTTCTATGATTTCTCCTTTGAAATCGAGTTACGTTTCTATAGAAACGACAGAATTTTCTTTTGGGATACGTGTATCTCCTTTCCGATGCACTATTCCTCCTCTACTGCATCCCTCGATCCCTCACATTGACGAATAAACCCTGAGTTTGCGTCGCTATGAAATACTATGTGTTCTATAACAGCTCCTTCTAAATCGAGTAACGTTTCTATTGAAACGACAGGTTATTCTTTTGGGATACGAGTATCTCCTTTCCGATGCACTATACCTTCTTTACTGCATCCCTCGCTCCCTCACATTGACGAATTAACAATGAAATAGCGACTCTATGAAATACTATGGGTTCTATGACATCTCCTTCTAAATCGAGTAACGTTTCTATGGAAACGACAGGATTTTCTTTTGGGATACGACTATCTCCTTTCCGATGCACTATTCCTCCTGTACTGCATCCCTCGATCCCTCACATTGACGAATTAACAATGAAATTGCGTCTCTATGAAATACTATGGGTTCTATGACTTCTCCTTCTAAATCGAGTAACGTTTCAATGGAAATGACAGGATTTTACTTTGAGATACGAGTATCTCCTTACCGATGCACTATTCCTACTTTACTGATTGCCTCGTTCCTTAACATTGACGAATAAGCACAGAAAATGCGTCGCTATGAAATCCTATGGGTTCTATGACTTCTCCTTCTAAATCGAGTAACGTTTCTATGGAAACGACAGGATTTTCCTTTGGTATACTGGTATACGAGTATCTCCTTTCCGATGCACTATTCCTTCTATCCTGCATCCCTCGCTCCCTCACATTGACGAATTAACACATAAATTGCGTCGCTATGAAATACTATGTGTTCTACGACTTCTCCTTCTAAATCGAGTAACGTTCTTATGGAAACGACTGGATTATGTTTTGGGATACGTCTATCTCCTTTCCGATGGACTAGTCCTTCTTTACTGCATCCCTGTCTCCCTCACATTCACGAATTAACACAAAAATTGCGACTCCATGGAATACTATGTGTTCTATGACTTCTCCTTCTAAATCGAATAACGTTTCTAAGGAAACGACTGGATTTTCTTATGGGATACGAGAATCTCCTTTCCGATGCACTATTCCCTCTTAACTGTATCCCTTGCTTCCTCACATTGACAAATTAACTCAGAAATTGCGTCGCTCTAAAATACCATTGGTTCTATGACATCTCCTTCTAAATCGACTAACGTTTCAATGGAAACAAAAGGATTTTCTTTTGACATCTTCAATTTTTTGGTCCTGTCCTCCTCATTGCGCGTAATACTACGGTATGTTGATGATATTCACTTATGGACCGTCTGACAGCAACTGAATAAAACACAATTTTAGTGCCATTCGCGTTTCGCCTTTATTTTCTGCAAGGCATCATCAGTGGCCTGTAATATGTACATATGTTAGCTATTTTATTTACATTTTTTGTCACTGTGCCTGTAGGTTATAAACAGTTCTGGTGGTTGGTATTTCCTATTAAGTAGTAATGTTTTGAACTGTACTTACAGGTTGCGTAGATAGTTTCTTACATATTACGCTCCTGTTGCATTTTTGTCTTGTTCTTCTTCCTATGAGCTCCAATTTGCTGTTTTTTCTGCATTCCACAGCACTATGCACTGATCGCTTTTTTTAATGCAATGTTTTGGTTTCTGTTGCCGACTGTCAAATGTTTTTGCCAAAGATAGAATATTACTGCCAAACTTACGAGTGTAACTATCGAAGTATCAGTGCGAAGTATCAGTGGTCTGTTCGTGTATGCATTTGTGTGTGCGCTTGTGTGTGTGTGTGTGTGTGTGTGTGTGTGTGTGTGTGTGTGTGTGTGTGTGTGTGTGTTTTGGTGTCATATTATTTTATTTTATTGTATTTAATTATTTATTTTTGTTTATGTCCTGTGTATGCGTGTGTGTGTTTTTCCGATGCACTATTCCTTCCTGACTCCATCCCTGTATCCATCACATTGACGAATTAACACAGAAATTGCGACGCTATGGAATACTATGTGCTCTATGACATCTCCTTGTAAATCGAATATCGATTCTATGGAAAGGACAGGATTTTCTTATTGGATCCGAGTATCTCCTTTCCGATGCACTATTCCTTCTTTATTGCATCCCTCGCACCATCACATTGGCGAATTAACACAGAAATTGCGTCGCTGTGAAATACTATGGGTTCCATGACTTCTCATTCTAAATCGAGTAACGTTTCTATGGAAACGACAGGATTTTCTTTTATGTTACGAGTACCTCCTTTCCGATGCACTATTAGTTCTTTACTGCATCCCTCGCTCCCTCACATTGACGAATAAGCAGAGAAATTGCGTCGCCATGTAATACTATGGGTTCTATAACTTCTCCTTCTAAATTGTGTAACAATTCTATGGAACCGACAGGATTTCGTTTCGGGATACAACTATCTCCTTTCCGATGCACTATTCCATCTTTACTTCATCCCTCGCTCCCTCACATCGACGAAGTAACACAGAAATTGCCCCTCTAGGAATTACTACGGGTTCTATGACATCTCCTTCTAAATCGAGTAACGTTTCCATGGAGACGACTGGATTTTCTTTTGGGATACGAGTATCTCCTTTCCGATGCACTATTCCTTCTTTACTGCATCCCTCGCTCCCTCACATTGACGAATTAACACAGATATTGTGTCGCTACGAAATACTATGGGTTCTGTGATTTCTCCCTCTAAATCGAGTAACGTTTCCATGGTAACGACAGGATTTTCTTTTGGGATACAAGTATCTCCTTTCCGATGCACTATTCCTTCTTTAATGCATCCCGAGTTACCTCACATTGACGAATTAACACAGATATTGTGACGCTATCGTTTAATATGTGTTCTGTGACTTCTCTTTCTAAATCGAGTAACGTTTCTATGGAAACGTCAGGACTTTCGTTTGGGATACGTCTATCTCCTTTCCTATGCACTAGTCCTTCTTTACTGCATCCCTGGCTCCCTCACATTAACGAATTAACACAGTATTTGCGACTCCATGGAATACTATGTGTTCTATGACTTCTCCTTCTAAATCGAGTAACGTTTCCAAGGAAACGACAGGATTTTCTCATGGGATACGAGTATCTCTTTCCGATGCACTATTCCTTCTTTACTGCATCCCTCGCTCCTTCACATTGTTGAATTAACATAGAATTTGCGTCGCTATGAAATACTATGGGTTCTTTGATTTCTCCTTAAAAATCGAGTTACGTTTCTATGGAAACGACAGAATTTTCTTTTGGGATACGAGTATCTCCTTTCCGATGCACTATTCGTCCTCTACTGCATCCCTCGATCCCTCACATTGACGAATTAACACATAAATTGCGTCGCTATGAAATACTATGTGTTCTATGACTTCTCCTTCTGAATCGAGTAACGTTCCTATGGAAGCGACAGGATTATCTTTTGGGATACGTCTATCTCCTTTCCGATGCACTAGTCCTTCTTTACTGCATCCCTCGCTCCCTCACATTGACGAATTAACACAAAAATTGCGTCAGTATGAAATACTATGGGTTCTATGACATCTCTTTTTAAAACGAGTTACGTTTCAATGGAGAAGACAGGATTTTCTTTTGGGATACGTCTATCTCCTTTCCTATGCACTACTCCTTCTTTACTGCATCCCTGGCTCCCTCACATTCACGAATTAACACAGTAATTGCGACTCCATGGAATACTATGTGTTCTATGACTTCTCCTTCTAAATCGAGTAACGTTACTAAGGAAAGGACAGGATTTTCTCATGGGATACGAGTATCTCCTTTCCGATGCACTATTCCCTCTTTACTGCATCCCTCGCTCCTCCACATTGTTGAATTAACATATAATTTGCGCCGCTATGAAATACTATGGGTTCTATGATTTCTCCTTAAAAATCGAGTTACGTTTCTATGGAAACGACAGAATTTTCTTTTGGGATACGAGTATCTCCTTTCTGATGCACTATTCCTCCTCTACATCATCCCTCGATCCCTCACATTCACGAATTAACACTGAAATGGCGTCGCTATGAAATACTATGTGTTCTACAACTGCTCCTTCTAAATCGAATAACGTTTCTATGGAAACGACTGGATTTTCTTTTGGGATACGACTATCTCCTTTCCGATGCACTATTCCTACTTTACTGATTGCCTCGTTCCCTAACATTGACGAATAAGCACTGAAAATGCGTCGCTATGAAATCCTATGGGTTCTATGACTTCTCCTTCCAAATCGAGTAACTTTTCTATGGAAACCACAGGATTTTCTTTTGGGATACGACTATCTCCTTTCCGATGCACTATTCCTTCCTGACTCCATCCGTGGCTCCATCACATTGACGAACTAACACAGAAATTGCGACGCTATGGATTACTATGTGCTCTATGACTTCCCTTCTAAATCGAATATCGATTCTATGGAAAGGACAGGATTTTCTTATCGGATCCGAGTATGTCCTTTCCGATGCACTTTTCCTTCTCTATTGCATCCCTCGCACCCTCACATTGACGAATTAACACAGAGATTGCGTCGCTATGAAATACTATAGGTTCTTTGATTTCTCTTTAAAAATCGAGTTACGTTTCTATGGAAACGACAGAATTTTCTTTTGGGATACGAGTATCTCCTTTCCGATGCACTATTCCTCCTCTACTGCATACCTCGATCCCTCACATTGACGAATTAACAATGAAATTGCGTCTCTATGAAATACTATGGGTTCTATGACTTCTCCTTCTAAATCGAGAAACGTTTCAATGGAAACGACAGGATTTTACTTTGAGATACGAGTATCTCCTTACCGATGCACTATTCCCACTTTACTGATTGCCTCGTTCCCTAACATTGACTAATAAGCTCAGAAAATGAGTCGCTATGAAATCCTATGGGTTCTATGACTTCTCCTTCTAAATTGTGTAACATTTCTATGGAAACGACATGATTTTCTTTTGGGATACGACTATCTCCTTTCCGATGCAGTATTCCTTCCTTATTCCATCCCTGGCTCCATCACATTGACGAATCAACACAGAAATTGCGACGCTATGGTATACTATGTGCTCTATGACATCTCCTTCTAAATCGAATATCGATTCTATGGAAGGGAAAGGATATTCTTATCGGATCCGTGTATCTCCTTGCCGATGCACTATTCCTTCTTTATTGCATCCCTCGCACCCTCATATTGACGAATTAACACAGAGATTGCGTCGCTATGAAATACTATGGGTTCTATGATTTCTCCTAAAAATCGAGTTACGTTTCTATGGAAACGACAGAATATTCTTTTGGGATACGAGTATCTCCTTTCCGATGCACTATTCCTTCTATCCTGCATCCCTCGCTCCCTCACATTGACGAATTAACACAGAAATTGCGTCAGTATGAAATACTATGAGTTCTATGACTTCCCTCTTAAAACGAGTTACGTTTCTATGGAAACGACAGGATTTTCATTTGGGATACGTCTGTCTCCTTTCCTACGCACTAGTCCATCTTTACTGCATCCCTGGCTACCTCACATTCACGAATTAACAATGAAATTGCGTCTCTATGAAATACTATGGGTTCTATGACTTCTCCTTCTAAATCGAGTAACGTTTCAATGGAAACGACAGGATTTTACTTTGAGATACGAGTATGTCCTTACCGATGCACTATTCCTACTTTACTGATTGCCTCGTTCCCTAACATTGACGAATAACCACAGAAAATGCGTCGCTATGAAATCCTATGTGTTCTATGACATCTCCTTCTAAATCGAGTAACGTTTCTATGGAAACGACAGGATTTTCTTTTGGTATACTGGTATACGAGTATCACCTTTCCGATGCACTATTCCTTCTATCCCGCATCCCTCGCTCCCTCACATTGACGAATTAACACAGAAATTGCGTCAGTATGAAATACTATGAGTTCTATAACTTTCCTCTTAAATCGAGCTACGTTTCTATGGAAACGACAGGATTTTCTTTTGGGATACGTCTATCTCCTTTCCTTTGCACTAGTCCTTCTTTACTGCATCCCTGGCTACCTCACATTCACGAATTAACACAGTAATTGCGACCCCATGGAATACTATGTGTTCTATGACTTCTCCTTCTAAATCGAGTAACGTTTCTAGGGAAACGACAGGATTTTCTCATGGGATACGAGTATCTCCATTCCGATGCACTATTCCTTCTTTACTGCATCCCTCGCTCCCTCACATTGTTGAATTAACATAGAATTTGCGTCGCTATGAAATACTTTGAGTTCTATGATTTCTCCTTTGAAATCGAGTTACGTTTCTATAGAAACGACAGAATTTTCTTTTGGGATACGTGTATCTCCTTTCCGATGCACTATTCCTCCTCTACTGCATCCCTCGATCCCTCACATTGACGAATAAACCCTGAGTTTGCGTCGCTATGAAATACTATGTGTTCTATAACAGCTCCTTCTAAATCGAGTAACGTTTCTATTGAAACGACAGGTTATTCTTTTGGGATACGAGTATCTCCTTTCCGATGCACTATACCTTCTTTACTGCATCCCTCGCTCCCTCACATTGACGAATTAACAATGAAATAGCGACTCTATGAAATACTATGGGTTCTATGACATCTCCTTCTAAATCGAGTAACGTTTCTATGGAAACGACAGGATTTTCTTTTGGGATACGACTATCTCCTTTCCGATGCACTATTCCTCCTGTACTGCATCCCTCGATCCCTCACATTGACGAATTAACAATGAAATTGCGTCTCTATGAAATACTATGGGTTCTATGACTTCTCCTTCTAAATCGAGTAACGTTTCAATGGAAATGACAGGATTTTACTTTGAGATACGAGTATCTCCTTACCGATGCACTATTCCTACTTTACTGATTGCCTCGTTCCCTAACATTGACGAATAAGCACAGAAAATGCGTCGCTATGAAATCCTATGGGTTCTATGACTTCTCCTTCTAAATCGAGTAACGTTTCTATGGAAACGACAGGATTTTCCTTTGGTATACTGGTATACGAGTATCTCCTTTCCGATGCACTATTCCTTCTATCCTGCATCCCTCGCTCCCTCACATTGACGAATTAACACATAAATTGCGTCGCTATGAAATACTATGTGTTCTACGACTTCTCCTTCTAAATCGAGTAACGTTCTTATGGAAACGACTGGATTATGTTTTGGGATACGTCTATCTCCTTTCCGATGGACTAGTCCTTCTTTACTGCATCCCTGTCTCCCTCACATTCACGAATTAACACAAAAATTGCGACTCCATGGAATACTATGTGTTCTATGACTTCTCCTTCTAAATCGAATAACGTTTCTAAGGAAACGACTGGATTTTCTTATGGGATACGAGAATCTCCTTTCCGATGCACTATTCCCTCTTAACTGTATCCCTTGCTTCCTCACATTGACAAATTAACTCAGAAATTGCGTCGCTCTAAAATACCATTGGTTCTATGACATCTCCTTCTAAATCGACTAACGTTTCAATGGAAACAAAAGGATTTTCTTTTGACATCTTCAATTTTTTGGTCCTGTCCTCCTCATTGCGCGTAATACTACGGTATGTTGATGATATTCACTTATGGACCGTCTGACAGCAACTGAATAAAACACAATTTTAGTGCCATACGCGTTTCGCCTTTATTTTCTGCAAGGCATCATCAGTGGCCTGTAATATGTACATATGTTAGCTATTTTATTTACATTTTTTGTCACTGTGCCTGTAGGTTATAAACAGTTCTGGTGGTTGGTATTTCCTATTAAGTAGTAATGTTTTGAACTGTACTTACAGGTTGCGTAGATAGTTTCTTACATATTACGCTCCTGTTGCATTTTTGTCTTGTTCTTCTTCCTATGAGCGCCAATTTGCTGTTTTTTCTGCATTCCACAGCACTATGCACTGATCGCTTTTTTTAATGCAATGTTTTGGTTTCTGTTGCCGACTGTCAAATGTTTTTGCCAAAGATAGAATATTACTGCCAAACTTACGAGTGTAACTATCGAAGTATCAGTGCGAAGTATCAGTGGTCTGTTCGTGTATGCATTTGTGTGTGCGCTTGTGTGTGTGTGTGTGTGTGTGTGTGTGTGTGTGTGTGTGTGTGTTTTGGTGTCATATTATTTTATTTTATTGTATTTAATTATTTATTTTTGTTTATGTCCTGTGTATGCGTGTGTGTGTTTTTCCGATGCACTATTCCTTCCTGACTCCATCCCTGTATCCATCACATTGACGAATTAACACAGAAATTGCGACGCTATGGAATACTATGTGCTCTATGACATCTCCTTGTAAATCGAATATCGATTCTATGGAAAGGACAGGATTTTCTTATTGGATCCGAGTATCTCCTTTCCGATGCACTATTCCTTCTTTATTGCATCCCTCGCACCATCACATTGGCGAATTAACACAGAAATTGCGTCGCTATGAAATACTATGGGTTCCATGACTTCTCATTCTAAATCGAGTAACGTTTCTATGGAAACGACAGGATTTTCTTTTATTTTACGAGTACCTCCTTTCCGATGCACTATTAGTTCTTTACTGCATCCCTCGCTCCCTCACATTGACGAATAAGCAGAGAAATTGCGTCGCCATGTAATACTATGGGTTCTATAACTTCTCCTTCTAAATTGTGTAACAATTCTATGGAACCGACAGGATTTCGTTTCGGGATACAACTATCTCCTTTCCGATGCACTATTCCTTCTTTACTTCATCCCTCGCTCCCTCACATCGACGAATTAACACAGAAATTGCCCCTCTAGGAATTACTACGGGTTCTATGACATCTCCTTCTAAATCGAGTAACGTTTCCATGGAGACGACTGGATTTTCTTTTGGGATACGAGTATCTCCTTTCCGATGCACTATTCCTTCTTTACTGCATCCCTCGCTCCCTCACATTGACGAATTAACACAGATATTGTGTCGCTATGAAATACTATGGGTTCTGTGATTTCTCCCTCTAAATCGAGTAACGTTTCCATGGTAACGACAGGATTTTCTTTTGGGATACAAGTATCTCCTTTCCGATGCACTATTCCTTCTTTAATGCATCCCGAGTTACCTCACATTGACGAATTAACACAGATATTGTGACGCTATCGTTTAATATGTGTTCTGCGACTTCTCTTTCTAAATCGAGTAACGTTTCTATGGAAACGTCAGGACTTTCGTTTGGGATACGTCTATCTCCTTTCCTATGCACTAGTCCTTCTTTACTGCATCCCTGGCTCCCTCACATTAACGAATTAACACAGTAATTGCGACTCCATGGAATACTATGTGTTCTATGACTTCTCCTTCTAAATCGAGTAACGTTTCCAAGGAAACGACAGGATTTTCTCATGGGATACGAGTATCTCTTTCCGATGCACTATTCCTTCTTTACTGCATCCCTCGCTCCTTCACATTGTTGAATTAACATAGAATTTGCGTCGCTATGAAATACTATGGGTTCTTTGATTTCTCCTTAAAAATCGAGTTACGTTTCTATGGAAACGACAGAATTTTCTTTTGGGATACGAGTATCTCCTTTCCGATGCACTATTCGTCCTCTACTGCATCCCTCGATCCCTCACATTGACGAATTAACACATAAATTGCGTCGCTATGAAATACTATGTGTTCTATGACTTCTCCTTCTGAATCGAGTAACGTTCCTATGGAAGCGACAGGATTATCTTTTGGGATACGTCTATCTCCTTTCCGATGCACTAGTCCTTCTTTACTGCATCCCTGGCTCCCTCACTTTCACGAATTAACACAGAAATTGCGACTCCGTGGAATACTATGTGTTCTATGACTTCTCCTTCTAAATCGAGTAACGTTTCTATGGAAACGACAGGATTATCTCTTGGGATACGACTATCTAATTTCCGATGCACTATTCCTTCCTTACTCCATCCCTGGCTCCATCACATTGACGAATTAACACAGAAATTGCGACGCTATGGAATACTATGTGCTCTATGACTTCTCCTTCTAAATCGAATATCTATTCTATGGAAAGGACAGGATTTTCTTATCGGATCCGAGTATCTCTTTTCTGATGCACTATTCCTTCTTTATTGCATCCTTCGCAACCTCACATTGACGAATTAACACAGCGATTGCGTCGCTATGAAATACTATGGGTTCTATTACTTCTCTATCTAAATCGAGTAACGTTTCTATTGAAACGACATAATTTTCTTTTGGGATACAAGTATCTCTTTTCCGATGCACTATTCCCTCTTTACTGCATCTCTCGCTCACTCACATTGACGAATTAACACAGAAATTGCGTAGCTATGAAATACTCTGGGTTCCATGACTTCTCCTTCTAAATCGAGTAACGTTTCTATGGAAACGACAGGATTTTCTTTTGGTATACTGGTATACGAGTATCTCCTTTCCGATGCACTATTCCTCTATCCTGCATCCCTCGCTCCCTCACATTGACGAATTAACACATAAATTGCGACGCTATGAAATACTATGTGTTCTATGACTTCTCCTTCTAAATCGAGTAACGTTCCTATGCAAACGAAAGGATTTTCTTTTGGGATACGTCTATCTCCTTTCCGATGCACTAGTCTTTCTTTACTGCATCCCTGGCTCCCTCTCATTCACGAATTAACACAGAAATTGCGACTCCATATAATACTATGTGCTCTATGACTTCTCCTTCTAAATCGAGTAACGTTTCTAAGAAAACGACAGGATTTTCTTATGGCATACGAGTATCTCCGATGCGCTATTCCTTCTTTACTGCATCCCTCGCTCCCTCACATTGACGAATTAACACTGATATTGCGTCGCTATGAAATACTATGTGTTCTATAACTTCTCCTTCCAAATCGAGTAACGTTTCCTTAGAAACGATAGGATTTTCTTTTGGGATACGAGTATCTCCTTTCCGATGCATTATTTCTTCTTTACTGCATCCCTCGCTCCCTCACATTGACGAATTAACAGTGAAATTGTGTCTCTATGAAATACTATGGATTCTATGTCTTCTCCTTCTAAATCGAGTAACGTTTCTATGGAAACGACAGGATTTTCCCTTGGGATACGGGTATCTCCTATCCGATGCACTATTCCTACTTTACTGCAACCCTCGTTCCCTAACATTGACGAATAAGCTCAGAAATTGCGTCGCTATGAAATCCGATGGATTCTATGTCTTCTCCTTCTAAATCGAGTAACGTTACTATGGAAACGACAGGATTTTCGTTTGGGATACGTCTATCTCCTCTCCGATGCACTAGTCCTTCTTTACTGCATCCCTGGCACCCTCACATTCACGAATTAACACAGAAATTGCGACTCCATGGAGTACTATGTGTTCTATGACTTCTCCTTCTAAATCGAGTTACGTTTTTATGGAAACGAGAGGATTTTCTTATGGGATACGTCTATCTCCTTTACGATGCACTATTCCTTCTTTATTGCATCCCTCGCACTCTC
Organism: Schistocerca americana; assembly: GCF_021461395.2. Taxonomy (NCBI): domain Eukaryota; kingdom Metazoa; phylum Arthropoda; class Insecta; order Orthoptera; family Acrididae; genus Schistocerca; species Schistocerca americana. Next base: position 46,098 of record NW_025726148.1, on the reverse strand, counting down.
ACATGGACGAATTAACCCAGAGATTGCGTCGAAATGAAATACTATGGGTTCTATAACTTCTCTTTCTAAATCGAGTAACGTTCCTATGGAAGCGACAGGATTTTCTCTTGGGATACGTCTGCCTCCTTTCCGACGCACTAGTCCTTCTTTACTGCATCCCTGGCTCCCTCACATTCACGAATTAACACAGAAATTGCGATTCCATGGAATACTATGTGTTCTGTGACTTCTCCTTCTAAATTGAGTAACGTATCTAAGGAAACGAAAGGATATTCTTATGGGATACGAGTATCTCCTTTCCGATGCACTTTTCCTACTCTACTGCATCCCTCGCTCCCTCACATTGACGAATTAACACTGATACTGCGTCGCTTTGAAATACTATGTGTTCTATAACTTCTCCTTCTAAATCAAGTAACGTTTCTATTGAAACGACAGGTTTTTCTTTTGGGATACGAGTATCTCCTTTCCGATGCACTAATCCTTCTATCCTGCCTCCCTCGTTTCCTCACCTTGACGAATTAACACATAAATTGCGTCGCTATGAAATACTATGTCTTCTGTGACTTCTCCTTCTAAATCGAGTAACGTTCCTATGGAAACGACAGGATTTTCTTTTGGGATACGTCCTTCTCCTATCCGATGCACTAGTCCTTCTTTACTGCATCCCTGGCTCCCTCACATTCACGAATTAACACAAAATTGCGACTCCATGGAATACTGTGTGTTCTATGACTTCTCCTTCTAAATCGAGTAACGTTTCTAGGGAAACGACAGGATTTTCTTATGGGATACGAGTATCTCCTTTCCGATGTACTATTCCTTCTTTACTGCATCCCTCGCTCCCTCACATTGACGAATTAACACTTATATTGCGTCGCTATGAAATACTATGTGTTCTATAACTTCTCCTTCCAAATCGAGTAACGTTTCCTTAGAAACGATAGGATTTTCTTTTGGGATACGAGTATCTCCTTTCCGATGCATTATTTCTTCTTTACTGCATCCCTCGCTCCCTCACATTGACGAATTAACAGTGAAATTGTGTCTCTATGAAATACTATGGATTCTCTGTCTTCTCCTTCTAAATCGAGTAACGTTTCTATGGAAACGACAGGATTTTCCTTTGAGATACGGGTATCTCCTTTCCGATGCACTATTCCTACTTTACTGCAACCCTCGTTCCCTTACATTGACGAATAAGCTCAGAAATTGCGTCGCTATGAAATCCGATGGATTCTATGTCTTCACCTTCTAAATCGAGTAACGTTACTATGGAAACGACAGGATTTTCGTTTGGGATACGTCTATCTCCTTTCCGATGCACTAGTCCTTCTTTACTGCATCCCTGGCTCCCTCGCATTCACGAATTAACACAAAATTGCGACTCCATGGAATACTGTGTGTTCTATGACTTCTCCTTTTAATCGAGTAACGTTTCTATGGAAACGACAGGATTTTCGTTTGGGATACGAGTATCTCCTTTCTGATGCATTATTCCCTCTATCCTGCATCGCTCGCTCTCTCACAATGACGAATTAACACAGAAATTGCGTCAGTATTAAATACTATGGGTTCTATGACTTCCCCTTAAAAATCGAGTTACGTTTCTATGGAAACGACAGAATTTTCTTTTGGGATACGAGTATCTCCTATCCGATGCACTATTCCTCCTCTACTGCATCCCTCGATCCCTCACATTCACGAATTAACACTGAAACTTCGTCGCTATGAAGTACTATGTGTTCTATAACTGGTCCTTCTAAATCGGGTAACGTTTCTATTGAAACGACAGGTTATTCATTTGGCATACGAGTATCTCCTTTCCGATGCACTATAACTTCTTTACTGCATTCCTCGCTCCCTCACATTGACGAATTAACAATGAAATTGCGTCTCTATGAAATACTATGGGTTCTATGACTTCTCCTTCTAAATCGAGTAACGTTTCTATGGAAACGACAGGATTTTCTTTTGGGATACGACTATCTCCTTTCCGATGCACTATTCCTACGTTACTGATTGCCTCGTTCCATAACATTGACGAATAAGCACAGAAAATGCGTCGCTATGAAATCCCATGGGTTCTATGACTTCTTCTTCTAAATCGAGTAACGTTTCTATGGAAACGACAGGATTTTCTTTAGGGATACGACTATCTCCTTTCTGATGCACTATTCCTTCCTGACGCCATCCCTGTCTCCATCACATTGACGAATTAAAACAGAAATTGCTACGCTATGGAATACTATGTGCCCTATGGCTTCTCCTTCTAAATCGAATATCGATTCTATGGAAAGGGCAGGATTTTCTTATTGGATCCGGGTATCTCCTTTCCGATGCACTATTCCTTCTTTACTGCATCCCTCGCACCCTCACATTGACAAATTAACACTGAGATTGCGTCGCTATGAAATACTATGGGTTCTATGATTTCTCCTTATAAATCGAGTTACGTTTCAATGGAAACGACAGAATTTTCTTTTGGGATACGAGTATCTCCTTTCCGATGCACCATTCCTCCACTACCGCATTCTTCGATCCCTCACATTGACGAATTAACAATGAAATTGCGTCTTTATGAAATACTATGTGTTCTATGACTTCTCCTTCTAAATCGAGTAACGTTTCAATGGAAACGACTGGATTTTCTTTTGCGATAGGAATATCTCCTTTCCGATGCACTATTCCTTCTTTACTTCATCTCTCGCTCCAACACATTGACGAATTAACAAAGAAAATGCGTCGCTATGAAATACTATGTGTTCTATGACTTCTCCTTCTAAATCGAGTAACGTTTGTATGGTAACGACAGGATTCTCTTTTGGGATACGAGTATCTCCATTCCGATGCAGTGTTCCTTCTTTACTGCATCCCTCGCTACCTCACATTGACGAATTAACACAGATATGGTGTCACTATGAAATACAATGGGTTCTATGACTTCTCCTTCTAAATTTAGTTACGTTTCTATGGAAACGACAGGATTTTCTTTTGGTACACGAGTATCTCCTTTCCGATGCACTATTCCTTCTCTACTGCGTCCCTCGCTCCCTCACTTTGACGAATTAACACAGAAATTGTGTCTCTATGAAATACTATGTGTTCTACGACTTCTCCTTCTAAATCGAGTAACGTTTCAATGGAAACGACAGGATTGTCTTTTGGGATACGAGTATCTCCATTCCGATGCACTATTCCTACTTTACTGCATCTCTCGCTCCCTCACATTGACGAATTAACACAGAAATTGCGTCGCTATGAAATACTATGTGTTCTATGACTTCTCCTTCTAAATCGATTAACGTTTCTATGGAAACGACAGGATCTTCTTTTGGGATACGTGTATCTCCTTTCCGATGCACTATTCCCTCTTAACTGCATCCCTCGCTCACTCACATAGGCAGTTTAACACAGAAGTTGCGTCGCTATGAAATACCATTGGTTCTAAGACAACTCCTTCTAATTCGAGTAACGTTTCTATGGAAACAACATGATTTTCTTATACGATACGAGTATCTCCATTCCGATGCACTATTCCTTCTTTACTGCGTCCCTCGCTCCCTCAGATTGACGAATTAACACAGAAATTGCGTCGCTATGAAATACTATGGGTTCTATGACTTCTCCTTCTAAATCGAGTAACGTATCTATGGAAACGACAGGATTTTCTTTTGGGATACGAGTATCTCCTTAGCGATGCACAATTCCTTCTTTACTGCATCCCTGGCTCCCTCACATTGACAAATTAACATAGAAATTGCGACGCTATGCAATACTATGTGTTCTATGACTTCTCCTTCTATATCGAGTAACGTTTCTATGGAAACGACAGGATTTTCGTTTGCTATACGAGTATCTCCTTTCCGATGCACTATGCCTTCTTTACTGCATCCCTCGCACCCTCACATTGACGAATTAACACAGAAATTGCGACGCTATGAAATATTATAGGTACTATGACTTCTCCTTCTAAATCGAGTAACGTTGCTATTGAAACGACAGGATTTTCTTATGGTATACAAGTATCTCTTTTCCGATGCACTACTCCTTCTTTACTGCATCCCTCGCTCACTCACATTGACGAATTAACACAGAAATTGCGTCGCTATGTAATACTATGAATTCTATGACTTCTCCTTCTAAATCGAGTGACGTTTCTATTGAATCGACAGGATTTTCTTTTTGGTTACGACAATCTCGTTTCCGTTGCAGTATTCCTTCTTTACTGCAACCCTCGCTCCCTCACTTTCACTAATTAACACAGAAATTGCGTCGCTATGAAATACTATGTGTTCTATGAATTCTCCTTCTAAATCGAGTAACGTTTCTATGCAAACGTCACGATATTCTTTTGGGATACGAGTATCTCCTCTCCGATGCACTATTCCTTCTTTACTGCATCCTCGCTCCCTCACTTTCACAAATTACAACAGAAATTGCGTCGCTATGAAATACTATGTGCTCTATGACTTCTCCTTCTAAATCGAGTAACGTTTCAATGGAAACGACAGGATTTTCTTTTGGGATACGAATAACTCCTTTCTGATGCACTATTCCCTCTTTGCTGCATCACTCTGCGATGCAATATTAGTTATTTACTGCATCCCACGCTCCCTCACATTGACGAATAAGCAGAGAAATTGCGTCGCTATGATATACTATGGGCTCTACGACTTCTCCATCTAAATCGAGTAACGTTTCAATGGAAACGACAGGATTTTCTTTTGGGATACGAGTATCTCCTTTCCGATGCACTATTCCCTCTTTACTGCATCTCTCGCTCCCGCACATTGACGAATTAACACAGAAATTGCGTCGCTATGAAATACTATGGGCTCTATGGCTTCTCCTTCCAAATCGAGGAACGTTTCTATGGATACGATAGGATTTTCTTTTGGTGTAACAGTATCTCCTTTCCGATGCACTATTCCATCTTTACTGCATCCCTCGCTCCCTCGCATTGACGAATTAACACAGAAATTGCATCGCTATGAAATACTAGGTGATCTATCACTTCTCCTACTAAATCGAGTAACGTTCCTATGGAAACGACAGGATTTTCCCTTGGGATACGTCTATCTCCTTTCCGATGCACTAGTCCTTCTTTACTGCATCCCTGGCTCCCTCACACTCACGAATTAACACAGAAATTGCGACTCCATGGAATACCATGTGTTCTATGACTTCCCTTCTAAATCGAGTAACGTTTCTAAGGAAACGCCAGGATTTTCTTGTGGGTTACGAGTATCTCCTTTCCGATGCACTATTCCTTCTTTACTGCATCCCACGCTCCCTCACATTGTCGATTTAACCCAGATATTGTGTCGCTATGAAATACTATGGGTTCTATGATTTCTCCTTCAAAATCGAGTTATGTTTCTATGGAAACGACAGGATTTTCTTATGGGATACGAGTATCTCCTTTCCGATGCACTATTCCTCCTCTACTGCATCCCTCGCTCCTTCACATTGACGAATTAACACTGATATTGCGTCGCTATGAAATACTATGTGTTCTATAACTTCTCCTTCTAAAGCGAGTAACGTTTCTATTGAAACGACAGGTTTTTCTTTTGAAATACGAGTATCTCCTCTCCGATGCATTATTTCTTCTTTACTGCATCCCTCGCTCCCTCACATTGACGAATAAGCTCAGAAATTGCGTCGCTATGAATTCCGATGGATTCTATGACTTCTCCTTCTAAATCTAGTAACGTTTCTATGGCAACGACAGGATTTTCGTTTGGGAGACGAGTATCTCCTTTCCGATGCACTATTCCTTCCTTACTCCATCCCTGGCTCCATCACATTGACGAATCAACACAGAAAATGCGACGCTATGGAATACTATGTGCTCTATGACTTCTCCTTCTAAATCGAGTAACGTTTCTATGGAAAGGACAGGATTTTCTTTTCGGATCCGAGTATCTCCTTTCGGATGCACTATTCCTTCTTTATTGCATCACACGCACCCTCACATTGACGAATTAACACAGAGGTTGCGTCGCTATGAAATACTATATGTTCCATAACTTCTCCTTCTAAATCGAGTAACGTTTCTGTGGAAACGAAAGGATTTTCTTTTGTGATGCGAGTACCTCCTTTCCGATGCACTATTAGTTCTTTACTGCATCCCTCGCTCCATCACATTGTCGAATAAGCAGAGAAATTGCGTCGCCATGAAATACTATGGGTTCTATAACTTCTCCATATAAATAGATTAACGTTTCTGTGGAAACGACAGGATTTTCCTTTATGATGCGAGTACCTCCTTTCCGATGCACTATTAGTTCTTTACTGCATCCCTCGCTCCCTCACATTGACGAATTAACACAGAAATTGCGTCGCTATGAAATACTATGGGTTCTATGACTTCTCCTTCTAAATCAAGTAACGATTCAATCTAAACGACAGGATTTTCTTTTGGTATACAAGTATCTCCTTTCCGATGCACTATTCCCTCTTTACTGCATCCCTCGCTCCCTCACATTGACGATTTAACACAGAAATTGCATCGCTATGAAATACTAGGTGTTCTATCACTTCTCCTTCTAAATCGAGTAATGTTTCTGTGGAAACGAAAGGATTTTCTTTTATGATGCGAGTACCTCCTTTCCGATGCTCTATTAGTTCTTTACTGCATCCCTCGCTCCCTCACATTGTCGAATAAGCAGAGAAATTGCGTCGCCATGATATACTATGGGTTCTATAACTTCTCCATATAAATCGATTAACGTTTCTGTGGAAAAGACAGGATTTTCTTTTATGATGCGTGTACCTCCTTTCCGATGCACTATTAGTTCTTTACTGCATCCCTCGCTCCCTCACATTGACGAATAAGCAGAGAAATTGCGTCGCCATGAAATACTATGGGTTCTATAACTTCTCCATCTAAATCGAGTAACGTTTCTATGGTAACGACAGGATTTTCTTTTGGGATACGAGTATCTCCTTTCCGAGGCACTATTCCTTCTTTACTGCATCCCTCGCTACCTCACATTGACGAATTAACACAGAAATTGCGTCGCTATGAAATACTATGGGTTCTATGACTTCTCCATCTAAATCGAGTAACGTTTCAATGGAAACGAAAGGATTTTCTTTTGGTATACGAGTATCTCCTCTCCGATGCACTATTCCCTCTTCACTGCATCCCTCGCTCCCTCACATTGACGAATTAACACAGAAATTGCATCGCTATGATATACTAGGTGTTCTATCACTTCTCCTTCTAAATCGAGTAACGTTCCTATGGAAACGACAGGATTTTCTTTTGGGATACGTCTATCTCCTTTCCGATGCACTAGTCCTTCTTTACTGCATCCCTGGCTCCCTCACACTCGCGAATTAACACAGAAATTGCGACTCCATGGAATACTATGTGTTCTATGACTTCCCTTCTAAATCGAGTAACGTTTCTAAGGAAACGACAAGATTTACTTGTGGGTTACGAGTATCTCCTTTCCGATGCACTATTCCTTCTTTACTGCATCCCTCGCTCCCTCACATTGACGAATAAGCAGAGAAATTGCGTCGCCATGAAATACTATGGGTTCTATAACTTCTCCATCTAAATCGAGTAACGTTTCTATGGTAACGACAGGATTTTCTTATGGGATACGAGTATCTCCTTTCCGATGCACTATTCCTCCTCTACTGCATCCCTCGCTCCTTCACATTGACGAATTAACACTGATATTGCGTCGCTATGAAATACTATGTGTTCTATAACTTCTCCTTCTAAATCGAGTAACGTTTCTATTGAAACGACAGGTTTTTCTTTTGGGATACGAGTATCTCCTTTCCGATGCATTATTTCTTCTTTACTGCATCCCTCGCTCCCTCACATAGACGAATAAGCTCAGAAATTGCGTCGCTATGAAATCCGATGGATTCTATGACTTCTCCTTCTAAATCGAGTAACGTTTCTATGGAAACGACAGGATTTACGTTTGGGAGACGAGTATCTCCTTTCCGTTGACTATTCCTTCCTTACTCCATCCCTGGCTCCATCACATTGACGAATCAACACAGAAAATGCGACACTATGGAATACTATGTGCTCTATGACTTCTCCTTCTAAATCGAGTAACGTTTCTATGCAAAGGACAGGATTTTCTTTTCGGATCCGAGTATCTCCTTTCGGATGCACTATTCCTTCTTTATTGCATCACTCGCACCCTCACATTGTCGAATTAACACAGAGGTTGCGTCGCTATGAAATACTATTTGTTCAATAACTTCTCCTTCTCTATCGAGTACCGTTTCTGTGGAAACGAAAGGATTTTCTTTTATGATGCGAGTACCTCCTTTCCGATGCACTATTAGTTCTTTACTGCATCCCTCGCTCCCTCACATTGTCGAATAAGCAGAGAAATTGCGTCGCCATGAAATACTATGGGTTCTATAACTTCACCATATAAATCGATTAACGTTTCTGTGGACACGACAGGATTTTCTTTTATGATGCGAGTACCTACTTTCCGATACACTATTAGTTCTTTACTGCATCCCTCCCTCCCTCACATTGACGAATAAGCAGAGAAATTGCGTCGCCATGAAATACTATGGGTTCTATGACTTCTCCTTCTAAATCGAGTAACGTTTCAATGGAAACGACAGGATTTTCTTTTGGTATACGAGTATCTCCTTTCCGATGCACTATTCCCTCTTTACTGCATCTCTCGCTCCCGCACATTGTGGAATTAACACAAAAATTGCGTCGTTATGAAATACTCTGTGTTCCATGACTTCTCCTTCTAAATCGAGTAACGTTTCTATGGAAACGACAGCATTTTCTTTTTGGATACGGGTATCTCCTTGCCGATGCACTATTCCTTCTTTACTGCATCCCTCGCTCCCTCACGTTGACGAATTAACACAGAAATTGCATCGCTATGAACTACTATGTGTTCTATTACATCTCCTTCAAAATCGGGTAACGTTTCTATAGAAACGACAGGATGTTCTTTTGTGATACGACAATCTCCTTTCCGATGCACTATTCCTTCTTTACTGCATCCCTCGATCCCTCACATTGACGAATTAACACAGAAAATGCGTCGCTATGAAATACTATGGGTTCTATGACTTCTCCTTCTAAATCGAGTGACCTTTCTATGCAAACGACTGGATATATTTTTGGGATACGAGTATCATCTTTCCGATGCACTATTCGTACTTTACTGCATCCCTCGTTGCCTCACATTGACGAATAAGCACAGAAATTGCGTCGCTATGAAATCCTATGGGTTCTATGACTTCTCCTTCTAAAACGAGTAACGTTTCTATGGAAACGACAGGATTTTGTTTGGGATACGAGTATCTCCTTTCCGATGCACTATGCCTTCTTTACTTCATCCCTCGATCCCCCACATTGACGAATTAACACAGAAATTGCGTCGTTATGAAAAATTATGGGTTCTATGACTTCTCCTTCTAAATCGAGTAACGTTTCCATTGAAACGACAGGAATACCTTTTGGTATACGCCTATCTCCTTTCCGATGCAATATTCCTTATTTACTGCATCCCTCGCTCCCTCACATTGACGAATTAACACAGAAATGGCGTCGCTATGAAATTTTATGGGTTCAATGACTTCTCCTTCTAAATCGAGTAACGTTTCTATGGATACGACAGGATTTTCGATTGGGATACGAGTATCTCCTTTCCGATGCACTATTCCTACTTTACTGCATGCTTCGTTCCCTAACATTGACGAATAAGCACAGAAAATGCGTCGCTATGAAATCCTATGGGTTCAATGACTTCTCCTTCTAAATCGAGTAACGTTTCTATGGAAACGACAGGATTTTCTTTTGGGATACGAATATCTCCTCTCCGATGCACTATTCCTTCCTTACTCCATCCCTGGCTCAATCACATTTACGAATTAAAACAGAAACTGCGACGCAATTGAATACTTTGTGCTCTATGACTTCTCCTTCTAAATCGAATAACGATTCTATGGAAAGGACAGGCATTTCTAATCGGATCCGAGTATCTCCTGTCCGATGCACTACTCCTTCTTTATTGCATCCCTCGCACCCTCACATTGACGAATTAACACAGAGATTGCGTCGCTATGAAATACTATGGGTTCTATAACTTCTCTTTCTAAATCGAGTAACGTTGCTATTGAGACGACAGGATTTTCTATTGGGATACAAGTATCTCTTTTCCGTTGCACTACTCCTTCTTTACTGCATCCCTCGCTCACTCACATTGACGAATTAACACAGATATTGCGTCGCTATGTAATACTATGGATTCTATGACTTCTCCTTCTAAATCGAGTGACGTTTCTATTGAAACGACAGGATTTTCTTTTTGGTTACGACAATCTCGTTTCCGTTGCAGTATTCCTTCTTTTACTGCAATCTTCGCTCCCTCACTTTCACTAATTAACACAGAAATTGCGTCGCTATGAAATACTATGTGTTCTATGACTTCTCCTTCTAACTCGAGTAACGTTTCTATGCAAACGTCAGGATATTCTTTTGGGATACGAGTATCTCCTCTCCGATGCACTATTCCTTCTTTACTGCGTCCCTCGCTCCCTCACTTTCACGAATTACAACAGAAATTGCGTCGCTATGAAATACTATGTGATCTATGACTTCTCCTTCTAAATCGAGTAACGTTTCAATGGGAACGACAGGATTTTCTTTTGGGATACGAATAACTCCTTTCTGATGCGCTATTCCCTCTTTACTGCATCACTCTGCGATGCAATCTTAGTTATTTACTGCATCCCTAGCTCCCTCACATTGACGAATAAGCCTAGAAATTGCGTCGCTATGATATACTATGGGTTCTACGACTTCTCCTGCTAAATCGAGTAACGTTTCTATGGTAACGACAGGATTTTCTTTTGGGATACGAGTATCATCTATCTGAGGCACTATTCCTTCTTTACTGCAACCCTCGCTACCTCACATTGACGAATTAACACAGAAATTGCGTCGCTATGAAATACTATGGGTTCTATGACTTCTCCTTCTAAATCGAGTAACGTTTCAATGGAAACGACAGGATTTTCTTTTATGATGCGAGTACCTCCTTTCCGATGCACTATTAGTTCTTTACTGCTTCCCTCGCTCCCTCACATTGACGAAAAAGCAGAGAAATTGCGTCGCCATGAAATACTATGGGTTCTATAACTTCTCCATCTAAATCGAGTAACGTTTCTATGGCAACGACAGGATTTTCTTTTGGGATACGAGTATCACCTTTCCGAGGCACTATTCCTTCTTTACTGCATCCCTCGCTACCTCACATTGACGAAATAACACAGAAATTGCGTCGCTATGAAATACTATGGGTTCTATGACTTCTCCTTCTAAATCGAGTAACGTTTCAATGGAACCGACAGGATTTTCTTTTGGTATACGAGTATCTCCTTTCCGATGCACTATTCCCTCCTTACTGCATCCCTCGCTCCCTCACATTGACGAATTAGCACAGAAATTGCATCGCTATGAAATACTAGGCGTTCTGTCACTTCTCCTTCTAAATCGAGTAACGTTTCTGTGGAAACGAAAGGATTTTCGTTTATGATGCGAGTACCTCCTTCCCGATGCACTATTAGTTCTTTACTGCATCCCTCGCTCCCTCACATTGTCGAATAAGCAGAGAAATTGCGTCGGCATGAAATATTATGGGTTCTATAACTTCTCCATATAAATCGATTAACGTTTCTGTGGAAACGACAGGATTTTCTTTTATGATCCGAGTACCCCCTTTCCGATGCACTATTAGTTCTTTACTGCATCCCTCGCTCCCTCAAATTGACAAATAAGCAGAGAAATAGCGTCGCCATGAAATACTATGGGTTCTATAACTTCTCCATCTAAATCGAGTAACGGTGCTATGGTAAAGACAGGATTTTCTTGTGGGTTACGAGTATCTCCTTTCCGATGCACTATTCCTTCTTTACCGCATCCCTCGCTCCCTCACTTTGACGATATAACACAGAAATTGCATCGCTATGAAATACTAGGTGTTCTATCACTTCTCCTTCTAAATCGAGTAACGTTCCTATGGAAACGACAGGATTTTCTCTTGGGATACGTCTATCTCCTTTCCGATGCACTAGTCCTTCTTTACTGCATCCCTGGCTCCATCACACTCACAAATTAACACAGAAATTGCGACTCCATGGAATAATATGTGTTCTATGACTTCCCTTCCACATCGAGTAACGTTTCTAAGGAAACGACAGGATTTTCTTGTGGGTTACGAGTATCTCCTTTCCGATGCACTATTCCTTCTTTACTGCATCCCACGCTCCCTCACATTGTCGATTTAACACAGAAATTGTGTCGCTATGAAATACTATGGGTTCTATGATTTCTCCATCAAAATCGAGTTATGTTTCTATGGAAACGACAGGATTTTCTTATGGGATACGAGTATCTCCTTTCCGATGCACTATTCCTCCTCTACTGCATCCCTCGCTCCTTCACATTGACGAATTAACACTGATATTGCGTCGCTATGAAATACTATGTGTTCTATAACTTCTCCTTCTAAATCGAGTAACGTTTCTATTGAAACGACAGGTTTTTCTTTTGGGATACGAGTATCTCCTTTCCGATGCATTTTTTCTTCTTTACTGCATCCCTCGCTCCCTCACATTGACGAATAAGCTCAGAAATTGCGTCGCTATGAAATCCGATGTATTCTATGACTTCTCCTTCTACATCGAGTAACGTTTCTATGGAAACGACAGGATTTTCGTTTGGGAGACGAGTATCTCCTTTCCGATGCACTATTCCTTCCTTACTCCATCCCTGGCTCCATCACATTGACGAATCAACACAGAAAATGCGACGCTATGGAATACTATGTGCTCTATGACTTCTGCTTTTAAATCGAGTAACGTTTCTGTGGAAATGGCAGGATTTTCTTTTCGGATCCGAGAATCTCCTTTCGGATGCACTATTCCTTCTTTATTGCATCACTCGCACCCTCACATTGACGAATCAACACAGAGGTTGCGTCGCTATGAAATACTATATGTTCTATAACTTCTCCTTCTAAATCGAGTAACGTTTCTGTGGAAACGAAAGGATTTTCTTTTATGATGCGAGTACCTCCTTTCCGATGCACTATTAGTTCTTTACTGCATCCCTCGCTCCCTCACATTGTCGAATAAGCAGAGAAATTATGTCGCCATGAAATACTATGGGTTCTATAACTTCTCCATATAAATCGATTAACGTTTCTGTGGAATCGACAGGATTTTCTTCTATGATGCGAGTACCTCCTTTCCGATGCACTATTAGTTCTTTACTGCATCCCTCGCTCCCTCACATTGAAGAATAAGCAGAGAAATTGCGTCGCCATGAAATACTATGGGTTCTATAACTTCTCCATATAAATCGAGTAACGTTTCTATGGTAACGACAGGATTTTCTTTTGGGATACGAGTATCACCTTTCCGAGGCACTATTCCTTCTTTACTGCATCCCTCGCTACCTCACATTGACGAATTAACACAGTAAATGCGTCGCTATGAAATACTATGGGTTCTATGACTTCTCCTTCTAAATCGAGTAACGTTTCAATGGAAATGACAGGATTTTCTTTTGGTATACGAGTATCTCCTTTCCGATGCACTTTTCCCTCCTTACTGCATCCCTCGCTCCCTCACATTGACGAATTAACACAGAAATTGCATCGCTATGAAATACTAGGTGTTCTATCACTTCTCCTTCTAAATCGAGTAACGTTTCTGTGGAAACGAAAGGATTTTCTTTTATGATGCGAGTACCTCCTTTCCGATGCACTATTAGTTCTTTACTGCATCCCTCGCTCCCTCACATTGTCGAATAAGCAGAGAAATTGCGTCGCCATGAAATACTATGGGTTCTATAACTTCTCCATATAAATCGATTAACGTTTCTGTGGAAACGACAGGATTTTCTTTTATGATGCGAGTACCTCCTTTCCGATGCACTATTAGTTCTTTACTGCATCCCTCGCTCCCTCACATTGACAAATAAGCAGAGAAATTGCGTCGCCATGAAATACTATGGGTTCTATAACTTCTCCATCTAAATCGAGTAACGTTTCTATGGTAACGACAGGATTTTCTTTTGGGATACGAGTATCACCTTTCCGAGGCACTATTCCTCCTTTACTGCATCCCTCGCTACCTCACATTGACGAATTAACACAGAAATTGCGTCGCTATGAAATACTATGGGTTCTAGGACTTCTCCTTCTAACTCGAGTAACGTTTCAATGGAAACGACAGGATTTTCTTTTGGTATACGAGTATCTCCTTTCCGATGCACTATTCCCTCTTTACCGCATCCCTCGCTCCCTCACATTGTCGAATTAACACAGAAATTGCATCGCTATGAAATACTAGGTGTTCTATCACTTCTCCTTCTAAATCGAGTAACGTTTCTATGGAAACGACAGGATTTTCTCTTGGGATACGTCTATCTCGTTTCCGATGCACTAGTCCTTCTATACTGCATCCCTGGCTCCCTCACACTCACAAATTAACACAGAAATTGCGACTCCATGGAATAATATGTGTTCTATGACTTCCCTTCTAAATCGAGTAACGTTTCTAAGGAAACGACAGGATTTTCTTGTGGGTTACGAGTATCTCCTTTCCGATGCACTATTCCTTCTTTAGTGCATCCCACGCTCCCTCACATTGTCAATTTAACACAGAAATTGTGTCGCTATGAAATACTATGGGTTCTATGATTTCTCCTTCAAAATCGAGTTATGTTTCTATGGAAACGACAGGATTTTCTTGTGGGATACGAGTATCTCCTTTCCGATGCACTATTCCTCCTCTACTGCATCCCTCGCTCCTTCACATTGACGAATTAACACTGATATTGCGTCGCTATGAAATACTATGTGTTCTATAACTTCTCCTTCTAAATGGAGTTACGTTTCTATTGTAACGACACGTTTTTCTTTTGGGATACGAGTATCTCCTTTCCGATGCTTTTTTTCATCTTTACTGCATCCCTCGCTCCCTCACATTGACGAATAAGCTCAGAAATTGCGTCGCTATGAAATCCGATGTATTCTATGACTTCTCCTTCTAAATCGAGTAACGTTTCTATGGAAACGACAGGATTTTCGTTTGGGAGACGAGTATCTCCTTTCCGATGCACTAATACTTCCTTACTCCATCCCTGGCTCCATCACATTGACGAATCAACACAGAAATTGCATCGCTATGAAATACTAGGTGTTCTATCACTTCTCCTTCTAAATCGAGTAACGTTTCTGTGGAAACGAAAGGATTTTCTTTTATGATGCGAGTACCTCCTTTCCGATGCACTATTAGTTCTTTACTGCATCCCTCGCTCCCTCACATTGTCGAATAAGCAGAGAAATTGCGTCGCCATGAAATACTATGGGTTCTATAACTTCTCCATATAAATCGATTAACGTTTCTGTGGAAACGACAGGATTTTCTTTTATGATGCGAGTACCTCCTTTCCGATGCACTATTAGTTCTTTACTGCATCCCTCGCTCCCTCACATTGACAAATAAGCAGAGAAATTGCGTCGCCATGAAATACTATGGGTTCTATAACTTCTCCATCTAAATCGAGTAACGTTTCTATGGTAACGACAGGATTTTCTTTTGGGATACGAGTATCACCTTTCCGAGGCACTATTCCTCCTTTACTGCATCCCTCGCTACCTCACATTGACGAATTAACACAGAAATTGCGTCGCTATGAAATACTATGGGTTCTAGGACTTCTCCTTCTAACTCGAGTAACGTTTCAATGGAAACGACAGGATTTTCTTTTGGTATACGAGTATCTCCTTTCCGATGCACTATTCCCTCTTTACCGCATCCCTCGCTCCCTCACATTGTCGAATTAACACAGAAATTGCATCGCTATGAAATACTAGGTGTTCTATCACTTCTCCTTCTAAATCGAGTAACGTTCCTATGGAAACGACAGGATTTTCTCTTGGGATACGTCTATCTCGTTTCCGATGCACTAGTCCTCCTTTACTGCATCCCTGGCTCCCTCACACTCACAAATTAACACAGAAATTGCGACTCCATGGAATAATATGTGTTCTATGACTTCCCTTCTAAATCGAGTAACGTTTCTAAGGAAACGACAGGATTTTCTTGTGGGTTACGAGTATCTCCTTTCCGATGCACTATTCCTTCTTTAGTGCATCCCACGCTCCCTCACATTGTCAATTTAACACAGAAATTGTGTCGCTATGAAATACTATGGGTTCTATGATTTCTCCTTCAAAATCGAGTTATGTTTCTATGGAAACGACAGGATTTTCTTGTGGGATACGAGTATCTCCTTTCCGATGCACTATTCCTCCTCTACTGCATCCCTCGCTCCTTCACATTGACGAATTAACACTGATATTGCGTCGCTATGAAATACTATGTGTTCTATAACTTCTCCTTCTAAATGGAGTTACGTTTCTATTGTAACGACACGTTTTTCTTTTGGGATACGAGTATCTCCATTCCGATGCTTTTTTTCTTCTTTACTGCATCCCTCGCTCCCTCACATTGACGAATAAGCTCAGAAATTGCGTCGCTATGAAATCCGATGTATTCTATGACTTCTCCTTCTAAATCGAGTAACGTTTCTATGGAAACGACAGGATTTTCGTTTGGGAGACGAGTATTTCCTTTCCGATGCACTAATACTTCCTTACTCCATCCCTGGCTCCATCACATTGACGAATCAACACAGAAAATGCGACGCTATGGAATACTATGTGCTCTAAGACTTCTGCTTCTAAATCGAGTAACGTTTCTGTGGAAACGAAAGGATTTTCTTTTATGATGCGAGTACCTCCTTTCCGATGCACTATTAGTTCTTTACTGCATCCCTCGCTCCCTCACATTGTCGAATAAGCAGAAAAATTGCGTCGCCATTAAATACTATGGGTTCTATGACTTCTCCTTCTAAATCGAGTAGCGTTTCAATGGAAACGACAGGATTTTCTTTTGGTATACGAGTATCTCCTTTCCGATGCACTATTCCCTCTCTACTGCATCTCTCGCTCCCGCACATTGTGGAATTAACACAGAAATTGCGTCGCTATGAAATACTCTGTGTTCCATGACTTCTCCTTCTAAATCGAGTAACGTTTCTATGGAAACGACAGGATTTTCTTTTTGGATACGGGTATCTCCTTTCCGATGCACTATTCCTTCTTGACAGCATCCCTGGCTCCCTAACATTGACGAAATAACACAGAAATTGCATCGCTATGAACTACTATGTGTTCTATGACTTCTCCTACAAAATCGGGTAACGTTTCTATGGAAACGACAGGATGTTCTTTTGTGATACGACAATCTCCTTTCCGATGCACTATTCCTTCTTTACTGCATCCCTCGATTTCTCACATTGACGAATTAACACAGAAAATGCGTCGCTATGAAATACTATGGGTTCCATGACTTCTCCTTCTAAATCGAGTGACCTTTCTATGCAAACGACAGGATTTAATTTTGGGATACGAGAATCATCTTTCCGATGCACTATTCGTACTTTACTGCATCCCTCGTTGCCTCACATTGACGAATAAGCTCAGAAATTGCGTCGCTATGAAATCCGATGTATTCTATGACTTCTCCTTCTAAATCGAGTAACGTTTCTATGGAAACGACAGGATTTTCGTTTGGGAGACGAGTATCTCCTTTCCGATGCACTATTCCTTCCTTACTCCATCCCTGGCTCCATCACATTGACGAATCAACACAGAAAATGCGACGCTATGGAATACTATGTGCTCTATGACTTCTGCTTCTAAATCGAGTAACGTTTCTGTGGAAACGAAAGGATTTTCTTTTATGATGCGAGTACCTCCTTTCCGATGCACTATTAGTTCTTTACTGCATCCCTCGCTCCCTCACATTGTCGAATAAGCAGAGAAATTGCGTCCCCATTAAATACTATGGGTTCTGTGACTTCTCCTTCTAAATCGAGTAACGTTTCAATGGAAACGACAGGATTTTACTTTGAGATACGAGTATCTCCTTTCCGATGAATTTTTTTCACTTTACTGCATGCTTCGTTCCCTAACATTGACGAATAAGCACAGAAAATGCGTCGCTATGAAATCCTATGGGTTCAATGACTTCTCCTTCTAAATCGAGTAACGTTTCTATGGAAACGACAGGATTTTCTTTTGGGATACGAGTATCTCCTTTCCGATGCATTTTTTCTTCTTTACTGCATCCCTCGCTCCCTCACATTGACGAATAAGCTCAGAAATTGCGTCGCTATGAAATCCGATGGATTCTATGACTTCTCCTTCTAAATCGAGTAACGTTTCTGTGGAAAGGGAAGGATTTCCTTTTCGGATCCGAGTATCTCCTTTCGGATGCACTATTCCTTCTTTATTGCATCACTCGCACCCTCACATTGGCGAATTAACACAGAGATTGCGTCGCTATGAAATACTATGGGTTCTATAACTTCTCTTTCTAAATCGAGTAACGTTGTTATTGAAACGACAGTATTTTCTATTGGGATACAAGTATCTCCTTTCCGGTGCAGTACTCCCTCTTTACTCCATCCCTCGCTCCCTCACATTGACGAATTAACAGAGAGGTTGCGTCGCTATGAAATACTATATGTTCTATAACTTCTCCTTCTAAATCGAGTAACGTTTCTGTGGAAACGAAAGGATTTTCTTTTATGATGCGAGTACCTCCTTTCCGATGCACTATTAGTTCTTTACTGCATCCCTCGCTCCCTCACATTGTCGAATAAGCAGAGAAATTGCGTCGCCATTAAATACTATGGGTTCTATGACTTCTCCTTCTAAATCGAGTAACGTTTCAATGGAAAGGACAAGATTTTCTAATCGGATTCGAGTATCTCCATTCCGATGCGCTATTCCTTCTCTATTGCATCCCTCGCACCCTCACATTGACGAATTATCACAGAGATTGCGTCGCTATGAAATACTATGGGTTCTATAACTTCTCTTTCTAAATCGAGTAACGTTGCTATTGAAACGACAGTATTTCCTATTGGGATACAAGTATCTCCTTTCCGGTGCAGTATTCCCTCTTTACTGCATCTCTCGCTCCCTCACATTGACAAATTAACACAGAAATTGCGTCGCTATTAAATGCTATGGGTTCCACGGCTTCTCCTTCTAAATCGAGTAACGTTTCTATGGAAACGACAGGATTTTCTTTTATGATACGAGTACCTCCTTACCGATGCACTATTAGTTCTTTACTGCATCCCTCGCTCCCTCACATTGACGAATAAGCAGAGAAATTGCGTCGCCATGTAATACAACGGGTTCTATAACTTCTCCTTCTAAATCGAGTAACGTTTCTATGCAAACGACAGGATTTCGTTTCGGGATACAACTATCTCCTTTCCGATGCACTAGTCCTTCCTTACTTCATCCCTCGCTCCCTCACATTGACGAATTAACACAGAAATTGCGTCTCTAGGAATTACTATGGGTTCTATGACTACTCCTTCTAAATCGAGTAACGTTTCCATGGAGACGACTGGATTTACTTTTGGGGTTCGACTATCTCCTTTCCGATGCACTATTCCTTCTTTACTGCATCCCTCGCTCCCTCACATTGACGAATTAACACAGAAATGGCGTCGCAATGAAAAACAATGGGTTCTATGATTTCCCCCTCTAAATAGAGTAACGTTTCTATCGTAACGACAGGATTTTCTTTTGGGATACGAGTATCTCCTTTCCGATGCACTATTCCTTCTTTACTGCATCCCTGGCTCCCTCACATTGACGAGTTAACACAGATTTGCGACTCTATGGAATACTATGTGTTTTATGACTTCTCTTTCTAAATCGAGTAACGTTTCTATGGAAACGACAGGATTTTCTTGTGGGCTACGAGTATCTCCTTTCCGATGCACTATTCTTTCTTTACTGCATCCCTCGCTCCCTCACATTGACGAATTAACACAGAAATTGCGTCGCTATGAAATACTATGGGTTCTATGTTTTCTCCTTCAAAATCGAGTAACGTTTCTATGGAAACGACAGGATGTTCTTTTGTGATACGACTATCTCCTTTCCGATGCACTATTTCTTCTTTACTGCATTCCTCGATCCCTCACATTGACGAATTAACACAGAATTTGCGTCGCTATGAAATACTATGGGTTCTATGAGTTCTCCTTCTAAGTCGAATGACCTTTCTATGCAAACGACAGGATATGTTTTTGGGATACGAGTATCATCATTCTGATGCACTATTCCAACTTTACTGCATCTCTCGTTCCCTCACATTGACGAATAAGCACAGAAATTGCGTTGCTATGAAATCCTATGGGTTCAGTGACTTCTCCTTCTAAATCGAGTAACGTTTCTTTGGAAACGAAAGGATTTTCTTTTGGTATACCAGTATCTCCTTTCCGGTGCACTATTCCTTCTTTACTGCATCCCTCGCTCCCTCACATTGACGAATTAACACAGAAATTGCGTCGCTACGTAATATTATGGGATCTATGACTTCTCCTTCTAGATCAGGTAACTTTTCTATGGAAACGACAGGATTTTCTTTTGGAATACGAGTATCTCCTTTCCGATGCACTATTCCTTCTTTACTGCATCCCTCACACCCTCACATTGACGAATTAACACAGAAATTGCGACGCTATGGAATACTATCTGTTCTGTGACTTCTTCTTCTAAATCGAGTAACGTTTCTATATAAACGACAGGATTTTCTTTTGGGATACTAGTATCTCCTTTCCGATGCACTATTCCTTCTTTACTGCATATCTCACTCCCACACATTGACGAATTAACGATGAAATTTCGTCGCTATGAAATACTATTGGTTCTATGACTTTTCCCTCTAAAACGAGTAACTTTTCTATGGAAACGACTAGATTTTCTTTTGGATACGAGTGTCTCCTTTCAGATGCACTATTCCTTCTTTACTGCATCCCTCGTTCCCTCACATTGACCAATAAGAATAAAAATTGCGACGCTATGAAATACTATGGGTTCTAATACTTCTCCTTCAAAATCGAGTAATGTTTCTATGGAAACGAAAGGATTTTCTTTTGGGATACGACTATCTCCATTCCGACGCACTATTCATTCTTTACTGCATCCCTCGCTCCCTCACACTGACGAATTAACACAGAAATTGCGTCGCAATGAAATACTATGAGTTCTATGACTTCTCCTTCTAAATCGAGTAACGTTTCTATGGAAACGACATGATTTTCTTTTGGTATAGGAGTATCTCCTTTCCGAAGCACTATTCCTTCATTACTGCTACCCTCGCTCCCTCACATTGACGAATAAACACAGAAATTGCGTCGCTATGAAATACTATGGGTACTATGAATTCTCCTTCTAAATCGAGTAACGTTTCTATGGAAACGTCAGGATTTTCTATTGGGATACGTGTATCTCCTTTCCGATGTACTATACCCTCTTAACTGCATCCCTCGCTCCCTCTCATAGGCAAATTAACACAGAAATTGCGTCGCTATAAAATACCTTTGGTTCTAAGACATCTCCTCCAAAATCGAGTAACCTTTTTTATTGAAACGACAGGATTTTCTTTTGGTATACGAGTATCTGCTTTCCGATGCACTACTCCTTCTTTACTGCATCCCTCGCTCCCTCACACTGACGAATTAACACAGAAATGGCGTCGCTATGCAATACAATGGGTTCTATGACTTCTCCTTCTAAATCGAGTTATGCTTCTACGGAAACGATTGGATTTTCTTTTGGGATACGAGTATCTCCTTTCCGATGCACTATTCCTTCTTTACTGCATCACTGGCTCCCTCACACTGAAGAATTAACACAGAAATTGCGACGCTATGGAATATTATGTGTTCTATGTCTTCTCCTTCTATATCGAATAACGTTTCTATGGAAACGACAGGATTTTCGTTTGGGATACGAGTATCACCTTTCCGATGCTCTATGCTTTCTTAACTGCATCCCTCGCTCCCTCACATTGGCAAATTAACACAGAAATTGCGTCGCTATGTAATACAATGGATTCTATGACTTCTCCTTCTAAATCGAGTGACGTTTCTATTGAAACGACAGGATTTTCTTTTTGGTTACGACTATCTCGTTTCCGATGCAGTATTCCTTCTTTACTGCAACCCTCGCTCCCTCACTTTCACTAATTAACACAGAAATTGCGTCGCTATGAAATACTATGTGTTCTATGACTTCTCCTTCTAAATCGAGTAACGTTTCAAAGCAAACGTCAGGATATTCTTTTGGGATACGAGTATCTCCTCTCCGATGCACTATTCCTTCTTTACTGCGTCCCTCGCTCCCTCACTTTCACGAATTAACACAGAAATTGCGTCGCTATGAAATACCATGTGTTCTATGACTTCTCCTTCTAAATCGAGTAACGTTTCAATGGAAAAGACAGGATTTTCTTTTGGGATACGAATATCTCCTTTCTGATGCACTATTCCCACTTTACTGCATCACTCGCTCCCTCACTTTGACGAATTAACACAGAAATTGCGTCGCTATGAAATACTATGTGTTCCATGACTTCTCCTTCTAAATCGAGTAACGTTTCTATGGAAACGACAGGATTTTCTTTTATGATACGAGTACCTCCTTTACGATGCACTGTTAGTTCTCTACTGCACCCCTCGATCCCTCAGATTGACGAATATGCAGAGAAATTGCGCCGCCATGAATCACTATGGGTTCTATAACTTCTCCTTCTAAATCGAGTAACGTTTCTATGGTAACGACAGGATTTTCTTTTGGGATACGACTATCTCCATTCCGACGCACTATTCCTTCTTTACTGCATCCCTCGCTCCCTCACACTGACGAATTAACATAGAAATTGCGGCGCAATGAAACACTATGAGTTCTACGACTTCTCCTTCTAAATCGAGTAACGTTTCTATATAAACGACAGGATTTTCTTTTTGGATACTAGTATCTCCTTTCCTATGCACTATTCCTTCTTTACTGCATATCTCACTCCCACACATTGACGAACTAACAATGAATATACGCCGCTATGAAATACTATTGGTTCTATGACTTCTCCCTCTAAAACGAGTAACGTTTCTATGGAAACGACAAGATTTTCTTTGGGATACGAGTATCTCCTTTCAGATGCACTATTCCTTCTTTACTGCATCCCTCGTCCACTCACACTGACCAATAAGAATAGAAATTGCGACGCTATGAAATACTATGGGTTCTAAGACTTCTCCTTTTAAATCGAGTAATGTTTCTATGGAAACGAAAGGATTTTCTTTTGGGATACGACTATCTCCATTCCGACGCACTATTCATTCTTTACTGCATCCCTCGCTCCCTCACACTGACGAATTAACACAGAAATTGCGTCGCAATGAAATACTATGAGTTCTATGACTTCTCCTTCTAAATCGAGTAACGTTTCTATGGAAACGTCAGGATTTTCTATTGGGATACGTGTATCTCCTTTCCGATGTACTATTCCCCCCTAACTGCATCCCTCGCTCCCTCACATAGGCAAATTAACACAGACATTGCGTCGCTATGAAATACCTTTGGTTCTAAGACATCTCCTCCAAAATCGAGTAACGATTTTATTGAAACGACAGGATTTTCTTTTCGTATACGACTATCTCGTTTCCGATGCACTATTCCTTCTTTACTGCATCCCTCGCTCCCTCACACTGACGAATTAACACAGAAATGGGGTCGCTATGAAATTCTATGGGTTCTATGACTTCTCCTTCTAAATCGAGTTACGCTTCTACGGAAACGATTGGATTTTCTTTTGGGGTACGAGTATCTCCTTTCCGATGCACTATTCCTTCTTTACTGCATCACTGGCTCCCTCACATTGAAGAATTAACACAGAAATTGCGACGCTATGGAATATTATGTGTTCTATGTCTTCTCCTTCTATATCGAATAACGTTTCTATGGAAACGATAGGATTTTCGTTTGGGATACGAGTATCACCTTTCCGATGCTCTATGCTTTCTTTACTGCATCCCTCGCTCCCTCACATTGACGAATTAACACAGAAATTGCGTCGCTATGTAATACTATGGATTCTATGACTCCTCCTTCTAAATCGAGTGACGTTTCTATTGAAACGACAGGATTTTCTTTTTGGTTACGACTATCTCGTTTCCGATGCAGTATTCCTTCTTTACTGCAACCCTCGCTCCCTCACTTTCACTAATTAACACAGAAATTGCGTCGCTATGAAATACTATGTGTTCTATGACTTCTCCTTCTAAATCGAGTAACGTTTCTATGCAAAGGTCAGGATATTCTTTTGGGATACGTGTATCTCCTCTCCGATGCACTATTCCTTCTTTACTGCGTCCCTCGCTCCCTCACTTTCACGAATTAACACAGAAATTGCGTCGCTATGAAGTACTGTGTGTTCTATGACTTCTCCTTCTAAATCGAGTAACGTTTCAGTGGAAACGACAGGATTTTCTTTTGGGATACGAATATCTCCTTTCTGATGCACTATTCCCTCTTTACTGCATCACTCGCTCCCTCACTTTGACGAATTAACACAGAATTTGCGTCGTTATGAAATACTATGTGTTCCATGACTTCTCCTTCTAAATCGAGTAACGTTTCTATGGAAACGACAGGATTTTCTTTTGTGATACGAGTACCTCCTTTACGATGCACTATTAGTTCTCTACTGCATCCCTCGCTCCCTCAGATTGACGAATATGCAGAGAAATTGCGCCGCCATGAATCACTATGGGTTCTATAACTTCTCCTTCTAAATCGAGTAACGCTTCTATGAAATCGACAGGTATTCGTATCGGGATACAACTACCGCCTTTACGATGCACTATTCCTTCTGTACTGCATCTCTCGCTCCCTCACATTGACGAATTAACACAGAAATTGCGTCGCTATGAAATACTATGTGTTCTATTACTTCTCCTTCTAAATCGAGTAATGTTTCTATCGAAACGACTGGATTTTCTTTTGGGATACGACCATCTCCATTCCGACGCACTATTCCTTCTTTACTGCATCCCTCGCTGCCTCACACTGACGAATTAACACAGAAATTGCGTCGCAATGAAATACTATGAGTTCTATGACTTCTCCTTCTAAATCGAGTAACGTTTCTATGCAAACGACATGATTTTCTTTTCTTATAGGAGTATCTCCTTTCCGAAGTACTATTCCTTCTTTACTGTTTCCCTCGCTGCCTCACATTGACGAATTAACACAGAAATTGCATCGCTATGAAATACTATGGGTTCTATTAATTCTCCTACTAAATCGAGTAACGTTTCTATGGAAACGTCAGGATTTTCTATTGGGACACGTGTATCTCCTTTCCAATCCACTATTCCCTCTTAACTGCATCCCTCGCTCCCTCACATAGGCAAATTAACACAGAAATTGCGTCGCTATGAAATAGCTTTGGTTCTAAGACATCTCCTCCAAAATCGAGTAACGTTTCTATGGAATCGACAGGATTTTCTTTTGGAATACGAGTATCTCCTTTCCGATGCACTATTCCTTCTTTACTGCATCCCTCGATCCCTCACATTGACCAATAAGAATAAAAATTGCGCCGCTATGAAATACTATGGATTCTAATACTTCTCCTTCGAAATCGAGTAATGTTTCTATGGAAACGAAAGGATTTTCTTTTGGGATACGACTATCTCCATTCCGACGCACTATTCATTCCTTACTGCATCCCTCGCTCCCTCACACTGACGAATTAACACAGAAATTGCGTCGCAATGAAATACTATGGGTTCTATGACTTCTCCTTCTAAATCAAGTTACGCTTCTACGGAAACGATTGGATTTTCTTTTGGGATACGCGTATCTCCTTTGCGATGGACTATTCCTTCTTTACTGCATCACTCGCTCCCTCACATTGAAGAATTAACACAGAAATTGCGACGCTATGGAATATTATGTGTTCTATGTCTTCTCCTCCTATATCGAATAACGTTTCTATGGAAACGACAGGATTTTCGTTTGGGATACGAGTATCACCTTTCCGATGCTCTATGCTTTCTTTACTGCATCCCTCGCTCCCTCACATTGACGAATTAACACAGAAATTGCGTCGCTATGTAATACTATGGATTCTATGACTTCTCCTTCTAAATCGAGTGACGTTTCTATTGAAACGACAGGATTTTCTTTTTGGTTACGACTATCTCGTTTCCGATGCAGTATTCCTTCTTTACTGCAACCCTCGCTCCCTCACTTTCACTAATTAACACAGAAATTGCGTCGCTATGTAATACTATGGATTCTATGACTTCTCCTTCTAAATCGAGTGACGTTTTTATTGAAACGACAGGATTTTCTTTTGGTATACGAGTATCTCCTTTCCGATGCACTATTCCTTCTTAATTGCATCCCTCGCTCCCTCACATTGACGAATTAACACAGAAATTGCGTCGCTATGTAATATTATGGGATCTATGACTTCTCCTTCTAGATCAGGTAACTTTTCTATGGAAACGACAGGATTTTCTTTTGGAATACGAGTATCTCCTTTCCGATGCACTATTCCTTCTTTACTGCATCCCTCACACCCTCACATTGACGAATTAACACAGAAATTGCGACGCTATATAATACTATCTGTTCTGTGACTTCTTCTTCTAAATCGAGTAACGTTTCTATATAAACGACAGGATTTTCTTTTGGGATACTAGTATCTCCTTTCCGATGCACTATTCCTTCTTTACTGCATATCTCACTCCCACACATTGACGAATTAACAATGAAATTACGTCGCTATGAAATACTATTGGTTCTATGACTTTTCCCTCTAAAACGAGTAACTTTTCTATGGAAACGACAAGATTTTCTTTTGGATACGAGTATCTCCTTTCAGAAGCACTATTCCTTCATTACTGCTTCCCTCGCTCCCTCACATTGACGAATAAACACAGAAATTGCGTCGCTATGAAATACTATGGGTACTATGAATTCTCCTTCTAAATCGAGTAACGTTTCTATGGAAACGTCAGGATTTTCTATTGGGATACGTGTATCACCTTTCCGATGTACTATTCCCTCTTAACTGCATCCCTCGCTCCCTCACATAGGCAAATTGACACAGAAATTGCGTCGCTATGAAATACCTTTGGTTCTAAGACATCTCTTCCAAAATCGAGTAACCTTTTTTATTGAAACGACAGGATTTTCTTTTGGTATACGAGTATCTCCTTTCCGATGCACTACTCCTTCTTTACTGCATCCCTCGCTCCCTCACACTGACGAATTAACACAGAAATGGCGTCGCTATGAAATACTATGGGTTCTATGATTTCTCCTTCAAAATCGAGTTATGTTTCTAAGGAAACGACAGGATTTTCTTTTGGGATACGAGTATCTCCTTTCCGATGCACTATTCCTTCTTTACTGCATCCCTCGCTCCCTCACACTGACGATTTAACATAGAAATTGCGTCTCAATGAAATACTATGAGTTCTATGACTTCTCCTTCTAAATCGAGTAACATTTCTATATAAACGACAGGATTTTCTTTTGGGATACTAGTATCTCCTTTCCGATGCACTATTCCTTCTTTACTGCATATCTCACTCCCACACATTGATGAATTAACAATGAAATTACGCCGCTATGAAATACTATTGGTTCTATGACTTCTCCCTCTAAAACGAGTAACGTTTCTATGGAAACGACAAGATTTTCTTTGGGATACGAGTATCTCCTTTCAGATGCACTATTCCTTCTTTACTGCATCCCTCGTTCCCTCACACTGACCAATAAGAATAGAAATTGCGACGCTATGAAAAACTATGGGTTCTAAGACTTCTCCTTCTAAATCGAGTAATGTTTCTATGGAAACGAAAGGATTTTCTTTTGGGATACGACTATTTCCATTCCGACGCACTATTCATTCTTTACCGCATCCCTCGCTCCCTCACACTGACGAATTAACACAGAAATTGCGTCGCAATGAAATACTATGAGTTCTATGACTTCTCCTTCTAAATCGAGTAACGTTTCTATGGAAACGTCAGGATTTTCTATTGGGATACGTGTATCTCCTTTCCGATGTACTATTCCCTCTTAACTGCATCCCTCGCTCCCTCACATAGGCAAATTAACACAGAAATTGCGTCGCTATGAAATACCTTTGTTTCTAAGACATCTCCTCCAAAATCGAGTAACGATTTTATTGAAACGACATAATTTTCTTTTGGTATACGACTATCTCCTTTCCGATGCACTATTCCTTCTTTACTGCATCCCTCGCTCCCTCACACTGACGAATTAACACAGAAATGGTGTCGCTATGAAATGCTATGGGTTCTATGACGTCTCCTTCTAAATCGAGTTACGCTTCTACGGAAACGATTGGAATTTCTTTTGGGATACGAGTTACTCCTTACCGATGCACTATTCCTTCTTTACTGCATCACTGGCTCCCTCACATTGAAGAATTAACACAGAAATTGCGACGCTATGGAATATTATGTGTTCTATGTCTTCTCCTTCTATATCGAATAACGTTTCTATGGAAACGACAGGATTTTCGTTTGGGATACGAGTATCACCTTTCCGATGCTCTATGCTTTCTTTACTGCATCCCTCGCTCCCTCACATTGACGAATTAACACAGAAATTGCGTCGCTATGTAATACTATGAGTTCTATGACTTCTCCTTCTAAATCGAGTAACGTTTGTATGGAAACGACATTATGTTCTTTCGGTATAGGAGTATCTCCTTTCCGAAGCACTATTCCTTCATTACTGCTTCCCTCGCTCCGTCACATTGACGAATAAACACAGAAATTGCGTCGCTATGAAATACTATGGGTACTATGAATTCTCCTTCTAAATCAAGTAACGTTTCTATGGAAACGTCAGGATTTTCTATTGGGATACGTGTATCTCCTTTCCGATGTACTATTCCCTCTTAACTGCATCCCTCGCTCCCACACATAGGCAAATTAACACAGAAATTGCGTCGCTATGAAATACCTTTGGTTCTAAGACATCTCTTCCAAAATCGAGTAACGATTTTATTGAAACGACAGGATTTTCTTTTGGTATACGACTATCTCCTTTCTGATGCACTATTCCTTCTTTACTGCATCTCTCGCTCCCTCACACTGACGAATTAACACAGAAATGGCGTCGCTATGAAATACTATATGTTCTATTACTTCTCCTTCAAAATCGAGTAATGTTTCTATCGAAACGACTGGATTTTCTTTTGGGATACGACCATCTCCATTCCGACGCACTATTCCTTCTTTACTGCATCCCTCGCTCCCTCACACTGACGAATTAACACAGAAATTGCGTCGCAATGAAATACTATGAGTTCTATGACTTCTCCTTCCAAATCGAGTAACGTTTCTATGGAAACGACATGATTTTCTTTTGGTATAGGAGTATCTCCTTTCCGAAGCACTATTCCTTCTTTACTGTTCCCCTCGCTCCCTCACATTGACGAATTAACACAGAAATTGCGTCGCTATGAAATACTATGGGTTCTATGAATTCTAATTCTAAATCGAGTAACGTTTCTATGGAAACGTCAGGATTTTCTATTGGGACACGTGTATCTCCTTTCCGATCCACTATTCCCTCTTAACTGCATCCCTCGCTCCCTCACATAGGCAAATTAACACAGAAATTGCGTCGCTATGAAATACCTTTGGTTCTAAGACATCTCCTCCAAAACCGAGTAACGTTTCTGTGGAAACGACAGGATTTTCTTTTGGTATAGGAGTATCTCCTTTCCGAAGCACTGTTCCTTCTTTACTGCACCCCTCGCTCCCTCACATTGACGAATTAACACA
Source organism: Schistocerca americana (assembly GCF_021461395.2). Taxonomy (NCBI): domain Eukaryota; kingdom Metazoa; phylum Arthropoda; class Insecta; order Orthoptera; family Acrididae; genus Schistocerca; species Schistocerca americana. The sequence goes on along the minus strand of NW_025726148.1, from coordinate 16,274 downwards.
GAAATTGCGTCGCTATGAAATATTATGGGTTCTATGACTTCTCCTTCTAAATCGAGTAACGTGTTTATTGAAACTACAGGATTTTCTTCTGGTATACGAGTATCTCCTTTCCGATGCACTATTCCTTCTTTACTGCATCACTCGCTCCCTCACACTGACGAATTAACACAGAAATGGCGTCGCTATGAAATACTATGGGTTCTATGACTTCTCCTTCTATATCAAGTTACGCTTCTACGGAAACGATTGGATTTTCTTTTGGGATACGCGTATCTCCTTTCCGATGGACTATTCCTTCTTTACTGCATCACTGGCTCCCTCACATTGAAGAATTAACACAGAAATTGCGACGCTATGGAATATTATGTGTTCTATGTCTTCTCCTTCTATATCGAATAACGTTTCTATGGAAACGACACAATTTTCGTTTGGGATACGAGTATCAGCTTTCCGATGCTCTATGCTTTCTTTACTGCATCCCTCGCTCCCTCACATTGACGAATTAACACAGAAATTGCGTCGCTATGTAATACTATGGATTCTATGACTTCTCCTTCTAAATCGAGTGACGTTTCTATTGAAACGACAAGATTTTCTTTTTGGTTACGACTATCTCGTTTCCGATGCATTATTCCTTCTTTACTGCAACCCTCGCTCCCTCACTTTCACTAATTAACACAGAAATTGCGTCGCTATGTAATACTATGGATTCTATGACTTCTCCTTCTAAATCGAGTGACGTTTTTATTGAAACGACAGGATTTTCTTTTGGTATACGAGTATCTCCTTTCCGATGCACTATTCCTTCTTAATTGCATCCCTCGCTCCCTCACATTGACGAATTAACACAGAAATTGCGTCGCTATGTAATATTATGGGATCTATGACTTCTCCTTCTAGATCAGGTAACTTTTCTACGGAAACGACAGGATTTTCTTTTGGAATACGAGTATCTCCTTTCCGATGCACTATTCCTTCTTTACAGCATCCCTCACACCCTCGCATTGACGAATTAACACAGAAATTGCGACGCTATATAATACTATCTGTTCTGTGACTTCTTCTTCTAAATCGAGTAACGTTTCTATATAAACGACAGGATTTTCTTTTGGGATACTAGTATCTCCTTTCCGATGCACTATTCCTTCTTTACTGCATATCTCACTCCCACACATTGACGAATTAACAATGAAATTACGTCGCTATGAAATACTATTGGTTCTATGACTTTTCCCTCTAAAACGAGTAACTTTTCTATGGAAACGACAAGATTTTCTTTTGGATACGAGTATCTCCTTTCAGAAGCACTATTCCTTCATTACTGCTTCCCTCGCTCCCTCACATTGACGAATAAACACAGAAATTGCGTCGCTATGAAATACTATGGGTACTATGAATTCTCCTTCTAAATCGAGTAACGTTTCTATGGAAACGTCAGGATTTTCTATTGGGATACGTGTATCTCCTTTCCGATGTACTATTCCCTCTTAACTGCATCCCTCGCTCCCTCACATAGGCAAATTAACACAGAAATTGCGTCGCTATGAAATACCTTTGGTTCTAAGACATCTCTTCCAAAATCGAGTAACCTTTTTTATTGAAACGACAGGATTTTCTTTTGGTATACGAGTATCTCCTTTCCGATGCACTACTCCTTCTTTACTGCATCCCTCGCTCCCTCACACTGACGAATTAACACAGAAATGGCGTCGCTATGAAATACTATGGGTTCTATGATTTCTCCTTCAAAATCGAGTTATGTTTCTAAGGAAACGACAGGATTTTCTTTTGGGATACGAGTATCTCCTTTCCGATGCACTATTCCTTCTTTACTGCATCCCTCGCTCCCTCACACTGACGATTTAACATAGAAATTGCGTCGCAATGAAATACTATGAGTTCTATGACTTCTCCTTCTAAATCGAGTAACATTTCTATATAAACGACAGGATTTTCTTTTGGGATACGAGTATCTCCTTTCCGATGCACTATTCCTTCTTTACTGCATATCTCACTCCCACACATTGACGAATAAACAATGAAATTACGCCGCTATGAAATACTATTGGTTCTATGACTTCTCCCTCTAAAACGAGTAACGTTATAATGGAAACGACAAGATTTTCTTTGGGATACGAGTATCTCCTTTCAGATGCACTATTCCTTCTTTACTGCATCCCTCGTTCCCTCACACTGACCAATAAGAATAGAAATTGCGACGCTATGAAATACTATGGGTTCTAAGACTTCTCCTTCTAAATCGAGTAATGTTTCTATGGAAAAGAAAGGATTTTCTTTTGGGATACGACTATCTCCATTCCGACGCACTATTCATTCTTTACCGCATCCCTCGCTCCCTCACACTGACGAATTAACACAGAAATTGCGTCGCAATGAAATACTATGAGTTCTATGACTTCTCCTTCTAAATCGAGTAACGTTTCTATGGAAACGTCAGGATTTTCTATTGGGATACGTGTATCTCCTTTCCGATGTACTATTCCCTCTTAACTGCATCCCTCGCTCCCTCACATAGGCAAATTAACACAGAAATTGCGTCGCTATGAAATACCTTTGTTTCTAAGACATCTCCTCCAAAATCGAGTAACGATTTTATTGAAACGACAGGATTTTCTTTTGGTATACGACTATCTCCTTTCCGATGCACTATTCCTTCTTTACTGCATCCCTCGCTAGCTCACACTGACGAATTAACACAGAAATGGTGTCGCTATGAAATGCTATGGGTTCTATGACTTCTCCTTCTAAATCGAGTTACGCTTCTACGGAAACGATTGGAATTTCTTTTGGGATACGAGTTACTCCTTACCGATGCACTATTCCTTCTTTACTGCATCACTGGCTCCCTCACATTGAAGAATTAACACAGAAATTGCGACGCTATGGAATATTGTGTGTTCTATGTCTTCTCCTTCTATATCGAATAACGTTTCTATGGAAACGACAGGATTTTCGTTTGGGATACGAGTATCACCTTTCCGATGCTCTATGCTTTCTTTACTGCATCCCTCGCTCCCTCACATTGACGAATTAACACAGAAATTGCGTCGCTATGTAATACTATGAGTTCTATGACTTCTCCTTCTAAATCGAGTAACGTTTGTATGGAAACGACATGATGTTCTTTCGGTATAGGAGTATCTCCTTTCCGAAGCACTATTCCTTCATTACTGCTTCCCTCGCTCCGTCACATTGACGAATAAACACAGAAATTGCGTCGCTATGAAATACTATGGGTACTATGAATTCTCCTTCTAAATCAAGTAACGTTTCTATGGAAACGTCAGGATTTTCTATTGGGATACGTGTATCTCCTTTCCGATGTACTATTTCCTCTTAACTGCATCCCTCGCTCCCACACATAGGCAAATTAACACAGAAATTGCGTCGCTATGAAATACCTTTGGTTCTAAGACATCTCTTCCAAAATCGAGTAACGATTTTATTGAAACGACAGGATTTTCTTTTGGTATACGACTATCTCCTTTCCGATGCACTATTCCTTCTTTACTGCATCTCTCGCTCCCTCACACTGACGAATTAACACAGAAATGGCGTCGCTATGAAATACTATATGTTCTATTACTTCTCCTTCAAAATCGAGTAATGTTTCTATCGAAACGACTGGATTGTCTTTTGGGATACGACCATCTCCATTCCGACGCACTATTCCTTCTTTACTGCATCCCTCGCTCCCTCACACTGACGAATTAACACAGAAATTGCGTCGCAATGAAATACTATGAGTTCTATGACTTCTCCTTCTAAATCGAGTAACGTTTCTATGGAAACGACATGATTTTCTTTTGGTATAGGAGTATCTCCTTTCCGAAGCACTATTCCTGCTTTACTGTTCCCCTCGCTCCCTCACATTGACGAATTAAAACAGAAATTGCGTCGCTATGAAATACTATGGGTTCTATGAATTCTAATTCTAAATCGAGTAACGTTTCTATGGAAACGTCAGGATTTTCTATTGGGACACGTGTATCTCCTCTCCGATCCACTATTCCCTCTTAACTGCATCCCTCGCTCCCTCACATAGGCAAATTAACACAGAAATTGCGTCGCTATGAAATACCTTTGGTTCTAAGACATCTCCTCCAAAATCGAGTAACGTTTCTATGGAAACGACAGGATTTTCTTTTGGTATAGGAGTATCTCCTTTCCGAAGCACTGTTCCTTCTTTACTGCACCCCTCGCTCCCTCACATTGACGAATTAACACAGATATTGCGTCGCTATGAAATATTATGGGTTCTATGACTTCTCCTTCTAAATCGAGTAACGTGTTTATTGAAACTACAGGATTTTCTTCTGGTATACGAGTATCTCCTTTCCGATGCACTATTCCTTCTTTACTGCATCACTCGCTCCCTCACACTGACGAATTAACACAGAAATGGCGTCGCTATGAAATACTATGGGTTCTATGACTTCTCCTTCTAAATCAAGTTACGCTTCTACGGAAACGATTGGATTTTCTTTTGGGATACGCGTATCTCCTTTCCGATGGACTATTCCTTCTTTACTGCATCACTGGCTCCCTCGCATTGAAGAATTAACACAGAAATTGCGACGCTATGGAATATTATGTGTTCTATGTCTTCTCCTTCTATATCGAATAACGTTTCTATATAAACGACAGAATTTTCGTTTGGGATACGAGTATCACCTTTCCGATGCTCTATGCTTTCTTTACTGCATCCCTCGCTCCCTCACATTGACGAATTAACACAGAAATTGCGTCGCTATGTAATACTATGGATTCTATGACTTCTCCTTCTAAATCGAGTGACGTTTCTATTGAAACGACAAGATTTTCTTTTTGGTTACGACTATCTCGTTTCCGATGCAGTATTCCTTCTTTACTGCAACCCTCGCTCCCTCACTTTCACTAATTAACACAGAAATTGCGTCGCTATGTAATACTATGGATTCTATGACTTCTCCTTCTAAATCGAGTGACGTTTCTATTGAAACGACAGGATTTTCTTTTGGTATACGAGTATCTCCTTTCCGATGCACTATTCCTTCTTAATTGCATCCCTCGCTCCCTCACATTGACGAATTAACACAGAAATTGCGTCGCTATGTAATATTATGGGATCTATGACTTCTCCTTCTAGATCAGGTAACTTTTCTATGGAAACGACAGGATTTTCTTTTGGAATACGAGTATCTCCTTTCCGATGCACTATTCCTTCTTTACTGCATCCCTCACACCCTCACATTGACGAATTAACACAGAAATTGCGACGCTATATAACACTATCTGTTCTGTGACTTCTTCTTCTAAATCGAGTAACGTTTCTATATAAACGAAAGGATTTTCTTTTGGGATACTAGTATCTCCTTTCCGATGCACTATTCCTTCATTACTACATATCTCACTCCCACACATTGACGAATTAACAATGAAATTACGTCGCTATGAAATACTATTGGTTCTATGACTTTTCCCTCTAAAACGAGTAACTTTTTTATGGAAACGACAAGATTTTCTTTTGGATGCGAGTATCTCCTTTCAGAAGCACTATTCCTTCATTACTGCTTCCCTCGCTCCCTCACATTGACGAATAAACACAGAAATTGCGTCGCTATGAAATACTATGGGTACTATGAATTCTCCTTCTAAATCGAGTAACGTTTCTATGGAAACGTCAGGATTTTCTATTGGGATACGTGTATCTCCTTTCCGATGTACTATTCCCTCTTAACTGCATCCCTCGCTCCCTCACATAGGCAAATTAACACAGAAATTGCGTCGCTATGAAATACCTTTGGTTCTAAGACATCTCCTCCAAAATCGAGTAACCTTTTTTATTGAAACGACAGGATTTTCTTTTGGTATACGAGTATCTCCTTTCCGATGCACTACTCCTTCTTTACTGCATCCCTCGCTCCCTCACACTGACGAATTAACACAGAAATAACGTCGCTATGCAATACTATGTGTTCTATGACTTCTCCTTCTAAATCGAGTAACGTTTCTAAGCAAACGTCAGGATATTCTTTTGGGATACGAGTATCTCCTCTCCGATGCACTATTCCTTCTTTACTGCGTCCCTCGCTCCCTCACTTTCACGAATTAACACAGAAATTGCGTCGCTATGAAATACCATGTGTTCTATGACTTCTCCTTCTAAATCGAGTAACGTTTCAATGGAAAAGACAGGATTTTCTTTTGGGATACGAATATATCCTTTCTGATGCACTATTCCCACTCTACTGCATCACTCGCTCCCTCACTTTGACGAATTAACACAGAAATTGCGTCGCTATGAAATACTATGTATTCCATGACTTCTCCTTCTAAATCGAGTAACGTTTCTATGGAAACGACAGGATTTTCTTTTATGACACGAGTACCTCCTTTACGATGCACTGTTAGTTCTCTACTGCACCCCTCGCTCCCTCAGATTGACGAATATGCAGAGAAATTGCGCCGCCATGAATCACTATGGGTTCTATAACTTCTCCTTCTAAATCGAGTAACGTTTCTATGAAATCGACAGGATTTCGTATCGGGATACAACTATCTCCTTTCCGATGCACTATTCCTTCTGTACTGCATCTCTCGCTCCCTCACATTGGCGAATTAACACAGAAATTGCGACGCTATGAAATACTATGTGTTCTATTACTTCTCCTTCTAAATCGAGTAACGTTTCTATGGTAACGACAGGATTTTCTTTTGGGATACGACTATCTCCATTCCGACGCACTATTCCTTCTTTACTGCATCCCTCGCTCCCTCACACTGACGAATTAACATAGAAATTGCGTCGCAATGAAATACTATGAGTTCTATGACTTCTCCTTCTAAATCGAGTAACGTTTCTATATAAACGACAGGATTTTCTTTTGGGATACTAGTATCTCCTTTCCGATGCACTATTCCTTCTTTACTGCATATCTCACTCCCACACATTGACGAATTAACAATGAAATTACGTCGCTATGAAATACTATCGGTTCTATGACTTCTCCCTCTAAAACGAGTAACGTTTCGATGGAAACGACAAGATTTTCTTTGGGATACGAGTATCTCCTTTCAGATGCACTATTCCTTCTTTACTGCATCCCTCGTTCCCTCTCACTGACCAATAAGAATAGAAATTGCGACGCTATGAAATACTATGGGTTCTAAGACTTCTCCTTCTAAATCGAGTAATGTTTCTATGGAAACGAAAGGATTTTCTTTTGGGATACGACTATCTCCATTCCGACGCACTATTTATTCTTTACTGCATCCCTCGCTCCCTCACACTGACGAATTAACACAGAAATTGCGTCGCAATGAAATACTATGAGTTCTATGACTTCTCCTTCTAAATCGAGTAACGTTTCTATGGAAACGTCAGGAGTTTCTATTGGGATACGTGTATCTCCTTTCCGATGTACTATTCCCTCTTAACTGCATCCCTCGCTCCCTCACACTGACGAATTAACACAGAAATTGCGTCGCAATGAAATACTATGAGTTCTATGACTTCTCCTTCTAAATCGAGTAACGTTTCTATGGAGACGACATGATTTTCTTTTGGTATAGGAGTATCTCCTTTCCGAAGCACTATTCCTTCTTTACTGTTCCCCTCGCTCCCTCACATTGACGAATTAACACAGAAATTGCGTCGCTATGAAATACTATGGGTTCTATGAATTCTCCTTCAAAATCGAGTAACGTTTCTATGGAAACGTCAAGATTTTCTATTGGGACACGTGTATCTCCTTTCCGATCCACTATTCCCTCTTAACTGCATCCCTCGCTCCTTCACATAGGCAAATTAACACAGAAATTGCGTCGCTATGAAATACCTTTGGTTCTAAGACATCTCCTCCAAAATCGAGTAACGTTTCTATGGAAACGACAGGATTTTCTTTTGGTATAGGAGTATCTCCTTTCCGAAGCACTGTTCCTTCTTTACTGCACCCCTTGCTCCCTCACATTGACGAATTAACACAGAAATTGCGTCGCTATGAAATATTATGGGTTCTATGACTTCTCCTTCTAAATCGAGTAACGTTTTTATTGAAACTACAGGATTTTCTTTTGGTATAGGAGTATCTCCTTTCCGAAGCACTATTCCTTCTTTACTGTTCCCCTCGCTCCCTCACATTGACGAATTAACACAGAAATGGCGTCGCTATGCAATACTATGTGTTCTATGACTTCTCCTTCTAAATCGAGTAACGTTTCTAAGCAAACGTCAGGATATTCTTTTGGGATACGAGTATCTCCTCTCCGATGCACTATTCCTTCTTTACTGCGTCCCTCGCTCCCTCACTTTCACGAATTAACACAGAAATTGCGTCGCTATGAAGAACCATGTGTTCTATGACTTCTCCTTCTAAATCGAGTAACGTTTCAATGGAAAAGACAGGATTTTCTTTTGGGATACGAACATCTCCTTTCTGATGCACTATTCCACTTTACTGCATCACTCGCTCAGTCACTTTGACGAATTAACACAGAAATTGCATCGCTATGAAATACTATGTATTCCATGACTTCTCCTTCTAAATCGAGTAACGTTTCTATGGAAACGACAGGATTTTCTTTTATGACACGAGTACCTCCTTTACGATGCACTGTTAGTTCTCTACTGCACCCCTCGCTCCCTCAGATTGACGAATATGCAGAGAAATTGCGCCGCCATGAATCACTATGGGTTCTATAACTTCTCCTTCTAAATCGAGTAACGTTTCTATGAAATCGACAGGATTTCGTATCGGGATACAACTATCTCCTTTCCGATGCACTATTCCTTCTGTACTGCATCTCTCGCTCCCTCACATTGGCGAATTAACACAGAAATTGCGACGCTATGAAATACTATGTGTTCTATTACTTCTCCTTCTAAATCGAGTAACGTTTCTATGGTAACGACAGGATTTTCTTTTGGGATACGACTATCTCCATTCCGACGCACTATTCCTTCTTTACTGCATCCCTCGCTCCCTCACACTGACGAATTAACATAGAAATTGCGTCGCAATGAAATACTATGAGTTCTATGACTTCTCCTTCTAAATCGAGTAACGTTCTATATAAACGACAGGATTTTCTTTTGGGATACTAGTATCTCCTTTCCGATGCACTATTCCTTCTTTACTGCATATCTCACTCCCACACATTGACGAATTAACAATGAAATTACGTCGCTATGAAATACTATCGGTTCTATGACTTCTCCCTCTAAAACGAGTAACGTTTCTATGGAAACGACAAGATTTTCTTTGGGATACGAGTATCTCCTTTCAGATGCACTATTCCTTCTTTACTGCATCCCTCGTTCCCTCTCACTGACCAATAAGAATAGAAATTGCGACGCTATGAAATACTATGGGTTCTAAGACTTCTCCTTCTAAATCGAGTAATGTTTCTATGGAAACGAAAGGATTTTCTTTTGGGATACGACTATCTCCATTCCGACGCACTATTTATTCTTTACTGCATCCCTCGCTCCCTCACACTGACGAATTAACACAGAAATTGCGTCGCAATGAAATACTATGAGTTCTATGACTTCTCCTTCTAAATCGAGTAACGTTTCTATGGAAACGTCAGGATTTTCTATTGGGATACGTGTATCTCCTTTCCGATGTACTATTCCCTCTTAACTGCATCCCTCGCTCCCTCACAATGACGAATTAACACAGAAATTGCGTCGCAATGAAATACTATGAGTTCTATGACTTCTCCTTCTAAATCGAGTAACGTTTCTATGGAAACGACATGATTTGCTTTTGGTATAGGAGTATCTCCTTTCCGATGCACTATTCCTTCTTTACTGCATCACTGGCTCCCTCACATTGAAGAATTAACACAGAAATTGCGACGCTATGGAATATTATGTGTTCTATGTCTTCTCCTTCTATATCGAATAACGTTTCTATGGAAACGATAGGATTTTCGTTTGGGATACGAGTATCACCTTTCCGATGCTCTATGCTTTCTTTACTGCATCCCTCGCTCCCTCACATTGACGAATTAACACAGAAATTGCGTCGCTATGTAATACTATGGATTCTATGACTTCTCCTTCTAAATCGAGTGACGTTTCTATTGAAACGACAGGATTTTCTTTTTGGTTACGACTATCTCGTTTCCGATGCAGTATTTCTTCTTTACTGCAACCCTCGCTCCCTCACTTTCACTAATTAACACAGAAATTGCGTCGCTATGAAATACTATGTGTTCTATGACTTCTCCTTCTAAATCGAGTAACGTTTCTATGCAAAGGTCAGGATATTCTTTTGGGATACGAGTATCTCCTCTCCGATGCACTATTCCTTCTTTACTGCGTCCCTCGCTCCCTCACTTTCACGAATTAACACAGAAATTGCGTCGCTATGAAGTACTGTGTGTTCTATGACTTCTCCTTCTAAATCGAGTAACGTTTCAATGGAAACGACAGGATTTTCTTTTGGGATACGAATATCTCCTTTCTCATGCACTATTCCCTCTTTACTGCATCACTCGCTCCCTCACTTTGACGAATTAACACAGAATTTGCGTCGTTATGAAATACTATGTGTTCCATGACTTCTCCTTCTAAATCGAGTAACGTTTCTATGGAAACGACAGGATTTTCTTTTGTGATACGAGTACCTCCTTTACGATGCACTATTAGTTCTCTACTGCATCCCTCGCTCCTTCAGATTGACGAATATGCAGAGAAATTGCGCTGCCATGAATCACTATGGGTTCTATAACTTCTCCTTCTAAATCGAGTAACGCTTCTATGAAATCGACAGGTATTCGTATCGGGATACAACTACCTCCTTTACGATGCACTATTCCTTCTGTACTGCATCTCTCGCTCCCTCACATTGACGAATTAACACAGAAATTGCGTCGCTATGAAATACTATGTGTTCTATTACTTCTCCTTCTAAATCGAGTAATGTTTCTATCGAAACGACTGGATTTTCTTTTGGGATACGACCATCTCCATTCCGACGCACTATTCCTTCTTTACTGCATCCCTCGCTCCCTCACACTGACGAATTAACACAGAAATTGCGTCGCAATGAAATACTATGAGTTCTATGACTTCTCCTTCTAAATCGAGTAACGTTTCTATGCAAACGACATGATTTTCTTTTGGTATAGGAGTATCTCCTTTCCGAAGTACTATTCCTTCTTTACTGTTTCCCTCGCTCCCTCACATTGACGAATTAACACAGAAATTGCATCGCTATGAAATACTATGGGTTCTATGAATTCTCCTACTAAATCGAGTAACGTTTCTATGGAAACGTCAGGATTTTCTATTGGGACACGTGTATCTCCTTTCCGATCCACTATTCCCTCTTAACTGCATCCCTCGCTCCCTCACATAGGCAAATTAACACAGAATTGCGTCGCTATGAAATAGCTTTGGTTCTAAGACATCTCCTCCAAAATCGAGTAACGTTTCTATGGAAACGACAGGATTTTCTTTTGGAATACGAGTATCTCCTTTCCGATGCACTATTCCTTCTTTACTGCATCCCTCACACCCTCACATTGACGAATTAACACAGAAATTGCGACGCTATGGAATACTATCTGTTCTGTGCCTTTTTCTTCTACATCGAGTAACGTTTCTATATAAACGACAGGATTTTCTTTTGGGATACTAGTATCTCCTTTCCGATGCACTATTCCTTCTTTACTGCATATCTCACTCCCACACATTGACGAATTAACAATGAAATTACGTCGCTATGAAATACTATTGGTTCTATGACTTTTCCCTCTAAAACGAGTAACTTTTCTATGGAAACGACAAGATTTTCTTTTGGATACGAGTATCCTTTCAGATGCACTATTCCTTCTTTACTGCATCCCTCGCTCCCTCACATTGACCAATAAGAATAAAAATTGCGACGCTATGAAATACTATGGGTTCTAATACTTCTCCTTCGAATCGAGTAATGTTTCTATGGAAACGAAAGGATTTTCTTTTGGGATACGACTATCTCCATTCCGACGCACTATTCATTCTTACTGCATCCCTCGCTCCCTCACACTGACGAATTAACACAGAAATTGCGTCGCAATGAAATACTATGGGTTCTATGACTTCTCCTTCTAAATCAAGTTACGCTTCTACGGAAACGATTGGATTTTCTTTTGGGATACGCGTATCTCCTTTCCGATGGACTATTCCTTCTTTACTGCATCACTGGCTCCCTCACATTGAAGAATTAACACAGATATTGCGACGCTATGGAATATTATGTGTTCTATGTCTTCTCCTCCTATATCGAATAACGTTTCTATGGAAACGACAGGATTTTCGTTTGGGATACGAGTATCACCTTTCCGATGCTCTATGCTTTCTTTACTGCATCCCTCGCTCCCTCACATTGACGAATTAACACAGAAATTGCGTCGCTATGTAATACTATGGATTCTATGACTTCTCCTTCTAAATCGAGTGACGTTTCTATCGAAACGACAGGATTTTCTTTTTGGTTACGACTATCTCGTTTCCGATGCAGTATTCCTTCTTTACTGCAACCCTCGCTCCCTCACTTTCACTAATTAACACAGAAATTGCGTCGCTATGTAATACTATGGATTCTATGACTTCTCCTTCTAAATCGAGTGACGTTTTTATTGAAACGACAGGATTTTCTTTTGGTATACGAGTATCTCCTTTCCGATGCACTATTCCTTCTTAATTGCATCCCTCGCTCCCTCACATTGACGAATTAACACAGAAATTGCGTAGCTATGTAATATTATGGGATCTATGACTTCTCCTTCTAGATCAGGTAACTTTTCTATGGAAACGACAGGATTTTCTTTTGGAATACGAGTATCTCCTTTCCGATGCACTATTCCTTCTTTACTGCATCCCTCACACCCTCACATTGACGAATTAACACAGAAATTGCGACGCTATATAATACTATCTGTTCTGTGACTTCTTCTTCTAAATCGAGTAACGTTTCTATATAAACGACAGGATTTTCTTTTGGGATACTAGTATCTCCTTTCCGATGCACTATTCCTTCTTTACTGCATATCTCACTCCCACACATTGACGAATTAACAATGAAATTACGTCGCTATGAAATACTATTGGTTCTATGACTTTTCCCTCTAAAACGAGTAACTTTTCTATGGAAACGACAAGATTTTCTTTTGGATACGAGTATCTCGTTTCAGAAGCACTATTCCTTCATTACTGCTTCCCTCGCTCCCTCACATTGACGAATAAACACAGAAATTGCGTCGCTATGAAATACTATGGGTACTATGAATTCTCCTTCTAAATCGAGTAACGTTTCTATGGAAACATCAGGATTTTCTATTGGGATACGTGTACCTCCTTTCCGATGTACTATTCCCTCTTAACTGCATCCCTCGCTCCCTCACATAGGCAAATTAACACAGAAATTGCGTCGCTATGAAATACCTTTGGTTCTAAGACATCTCTTCCAAAATCGAGTAACCTTTTTTATTGAAACGACAGGATTTTCTTTTGGTATACGAGTATCTCCTTTCCGATGCACTACTCCTTCTTTACTGCATCCCTCGCTCCCTCACACTGACGAATTAACACAGAAATGGCGTCGCTATGAAATACTATGGGTTCTATGATTTCTCCTTCAAAATCGAGTTATGTTTCTAAGGAAACGACAGGATTTTCTTTTGGGATACCGAGTATCTCCTTTCCGATGCACTATTCCTTCTTTACTGCATATCTCACTCCCACACATTGACGAATTAACAATGAAATTACGCCGCTATGAAATACTATTGGTTCTATGACTTCTCCCTCTAAAACGAGTAAACGTTTCTATGGAAACGACAAGATTTTCTTTGGGATACGAGTATCTCCTTTCAGATGCACTATTCCTTCTTTACTGCATCCCTCGTTCCCTCACACTGACCAATAAGAATAGAAATTGCGACGCTATGAAATACTATGGGTTCTAAGACTTCTCCTTCTAAGTCGAGTAATGTTTCTATGGAAACGAAAGGATTTTCTTTTGGGATACGACTATCTCCATTCCGACGCACTATTCATTCTTTACTGCATCCCTCGCTCCCTCACACTGACGAATTAACACAGAAATTGCGTCGCAATGAAAATACTATGAGTTCTATGACTTCTCCTTCTAAATCGAGTAACGTTTCTATGGAAACGTCAGGATTTTCTATTGGGATACGTGTATCTCCTTTCCGATGTACTATTCCCTCTTAACTGCATCCCTCGCTCCCTCACATAGGCAAATTAACACAGAAATTGCGTCGCTATGAAATACCTTTGTTTCTAAGACATCTCCTCCAAAATCGAGTAACGATTTTATTGAAACGACAGGATTTTCTTTTGGTATACGACTATCTCCTTTCCGATGCACTATTCCTTCTTTACTGCATCCCTCGCTCCCTCACACTGACGAATTAACACAGAAATGGTGTCGCTATGAAATACTATGGGTTCTATGACTTCTCCTTCTAAATCGAGTTACGCTTCTACGGAAACGATTGGAATTTCTTTTGGGATACGAGTTACTTTTTACCGATGCACTATTCCTTCTTTACTGCATCACTGGCTCCCTCACATTGAAGAATTAACACAGAAATTGCGACGCTATGGAATATTATGTGTTCTATGTCTTCTCCTTCTATATCGAATAACGTTTCTATGGAAACGACAGGATTTTCGTTTGGGATACGAGTATCACCTTTCCGATGCTCTATGCTTTCTTTACTGCATCCCTCGCTCCCTCACATTGCGAATTAACACAGAAATAGCGTCGCTATGTAATACTATGAGTTCTATGACTTCTCCTTCTAAATCGAGTAACGTTTGTATGGAAACGACATGATATTCTTTCGGTATAGGAGTATCTCCTTTCCGAAGCACTATTCCTTCATTACTGCTTCCCTCGCTCCCTCACATTGACGAATAAACACAGAAATTGCGTCGCTATGAAATACTATGGGTACTATGAATTCTCCTTCTAAATCGAGTAACGTTTCTATGGAAACGTCAGGATTTTCTATTGGGATACGTGTATCTCCTTTCCGATGTACTATTCCCTCTTAACTGCATCCCTCGCTCCCACACATAGGCAAATTAACACAGAAATTGCGTCGCTATGAAATACCTTTGGTTCTAAAACATCTCTTCCAAAATCGAGTAACGATTTTATTGAAACGACAGGATTTTCTTTTGGTATACGACTATCTCCTTTCCGATGCACTATTCCTTCTTTACTGCATCTCTCGCTCCCTCACAGTGACGAATTAACACAGAAATGGCGTCGCTATGAAATACTATATGTTCTATTACTTCTCCTTCAAAATCGAGTAATGTTTCTATCGAAACGACTGGATTTTTCTTTTGGGATACGACCATCTCCATTCCGACGCACTATTCCTTCTTTACTGCATCCCTCGCTCCCTCACACTGACGAATTAACACAGAAATTGCGTCGCAATGAAATACTATAAGTTCTATGACTTCTCCTTCTAAATCGAGTAACGTTTCTATGGAAACGACATGATTTTCTTTTGGTATAGGAGTATCTCCTTTCCGAAGCACTATTGCTTCTTTACTGTTCCCCTCGCTCCCTCACATTGACGAATTAACACAGAAATTGCGTCGCTATGAAATACTATGGGTTCTATGAATTCTAATTCTAATGAATTCTAATTCTAAATCGAGTAACGTTTCTATGGAAACGTCAGGATTTTCTATTGGGACACGTGTATCTCCTTTCCGATCCACTATTCCCCTCTTAACTGCATCCCTCGCTCCCTCACATAGGCAAATTAACACAGAAATTGCGTCGCTATGAAATACCTTTGGTTCTAAGACATCTCCTCCAAAATCGAGTAACGTTTCTATGGAATCGACAGGATTTTCTTTTGGTATAGGAGTATCTCCTTTCCGAAGCACTGTTCCTTCTTTACTGCACCCCTCGCTCCCTCACATTGACGAATTAACACAGAAATTGCGTCGCTATGAAATATTATGGGTTCTATGACTTCTCCCTTCTAAATCGAGTAACGTGTTTATTGAAACTACAGGATTTTCTTCTGGTATACGAGTATCTCCTTTCCGATGCACTATTCCTTCTTTACTGCATCACTCGTTCCCTCACACTGACGAATTAACACAGAAATGGCGTCGCTATGAAATACTATGGGTTCTATGACTTCTCCTTCTAAATCAAGTTACGCTTCTACGGAAACGATTGGATTTTCTTTTGGAATACGCGTATCTCCTTTCCGAT